>NW_006800458.1:210911-243874 GCF_000485575.1 Poecilia formosa | reverse complement strand
GCATGTTGCAGCAGATATTAGAGTAAATATTTTCATTACAGAATTTCACTGCGTAGCTTCGTGTTGTATCAGTGGAGTAGCGGTGCGAGAGAGAGAGAAAACGGCAGAGGATGAGTTGAAATTACGGATAAAATTGTGGAAATGTCTAAAAGAAAAACAACCAGACTGATAAAGGGTCCCAGAAGACTGAAGTCTGAAGGCAGTGAACATGAGAGACATACACCAGTGAACCAGGTTGTGTACAATATTTGTACAAGCTAATGTTAGTCATATGAACGCTGCACAGCTATTGGCTAACTGTTAGCTCCATCTTGATTCCTGCATAATTTGTGCAATAACTTTATTATGCTGAAAATAAAATTGTGGTCTTCCAAAAATAATGTCCTAAGTAATATTTTTATCTAAAGTGATTTTGGCAAAAAAAAACATCACTTTGTTTCTGCCAAAAAATGAATTGTGAAAAAAACAAATGAGCCAAGTGAGGGATTGGTGACCTGTCTAGTGTGTCCCCTGCCTCTTGCTCCTGACCACTGGAGATGGGAACCAGCACCCTCTCAACCTGAAGTGTGATAGATAAAGTTTGAATGGATCCAGAGTGGGATTCTGTCTGCAGCTGGAGAGGAACTGCTTTAGAGCCTACCACAAAAAATAAAAATGCCTGAAATAATTTCATAAAAAACAGGCATAAAAACTTATTAGTTGGAGGCCAGGCTTCACAGTTTTCTCTGCATTTATGTAATATAGTTGAAAGTTGAAATTGTTCATCTGAAATTGTTTGCCCGTCATCAGAAAGTTTTTGTTCAGTAATAAACCTGAAAATTTCAATTGTTTTTTGTTTTTTCTCTTTAAACTGTTTATTCACAATTTTTAATAGATAGAAATGTTAAATTATCAAATACTGCAAGCTGAGGTTGTTCTGGAAAAAAGAGCAAAAATTCAGACACTGCACATTTTTTGAGAATTTTACAGCCATAAAATCAGAAAAATACCAGGCGGCCCAGTTACAATTATGGTCTTAAGAGGGTTAAGAAGGCTCCAAGCAGTATGTTGAACTGTACCATAGCAGCAAGTTATTTTAATTGCCATTATGACCTTAAAAAAACGGCATCCCTTCTTGGGACAGCCACTGTTCTGTTACTATGGTCACCAGTCTAGACTTGTATGTGTGTGAGGGTCAAAGTCTACAACAGGCTGCCACTTTAGTCTGTTAAACTACAAGACTTTAAAACAGAAAACTATGCCTCAGAACAGCTTTGAATATCTCAAGAATTGGAACTGCTATCAATGTTATTCACAGACCTTTTATATCAGACCATGATTTATGGGATTGTGCCTGTCCAACTTCATTTTTTTGAAAATATAAGACCACAGGCACAAAACATACTATTTGATACCATTTTATTCTCATATTTATTTAGAAGAATTTTTTTCTCTAATTGTGAATGCTGGCCAGTCACAATTAGAGACTTCAAAGCAGAGGTTAAGTGTGCTTAGAGCAGCAAGAGGAACGCCAGGCTGTAACTTTTGGCACTGCTCTGTTCCTCAGGGAGTTGCTGATAAAGAGCTAGATTACTCTTTTCTCGTGTTGATGAATATGAATTTGCCACACAGTTCTGAATGGGCCAGCTGATGCTTACTCTGAGATTCTGATGATAGGTGCAACCCCACAAAATTAATTTCCTCTAAAATATTTAAGGATTGTTTAGAAGAAAACCCTAGGTCCTCAGTAAAATTAATGACTTGACATCTCTTAGATGAAATTTTGATGATGTGAGTTATAGAGGCGTATTGTGTCTGCAACCCTCTCTCCGGCAACTTGCGTCTCTGTTTGTAAATCCGTTGGACACTCGCTATATTAAACTTTCATGGCTGCTTGGTTTTGAGCTGCTCCTTTCCCCTCACAGTGTATGAATAACTTCAGTGTTGTATGTTTGAGTGTGTACGGGTGCGTTCAAGTGCATGAGACAGGGTGGGCGAGGACGGCCGTGCATACTGGCCTTGTTAGAGGTTGTGTGTGTACATGGAGGTACCAAGTGAGAAGGGAGAGTGCGTGCTATGAATATTTGATGTGCTGTTCAATGTTCATGAGGGAGAAAGATAGAGAGAGGCAGGGACACGGAGAGGTGGAGGGAAGCAGGGATGTAAATCACTCTGCTGCAACACACGGTCACCATCAACACAACAATGCTGTCCTTTAATGTGATTATGGTTTTTATAGATTATGGTCATTCAGGTCCTGCTGTAGGATAACGGGAGGAAATGTTTGTGTTATCAGTGAACAACAAACTTAGCAGGGCTTTATCCTGCTAAGTCAGGAATTCAAAGACTTGGGCTGATAAGGATGTAATTAAATAACTGGAAATATATTAAATTAAATATGGCTAAGCATGAACTGCCTGCTGAATCATTCAGTCTCATTACATAATACTGCAGCTCAAAATCTATCTAATGGAGCTAAACTAAATGGTTACGATGCTCATTTGTATGTTTTCAATAGGGGCAAGAATTTAACACATTCGTTTTAATTCAAACATTATGTAGGTTTTAATTGCATTTTTCCTTTTTAAATACTAAAGTCTTGAACCAGAACCTTTGCATTGTGTTTCTGGTGTGCCAGTAAATCTGACGCACGAGTGACATCTACACACAAAAGCAATGGACGACCCCCCTGGGGATTCAGTTTTGGTTAATAAAATATATCTGATGGGATGCTGAAAAGACTATTGTTGTGCTTAAGTTGTGCTAAAACGTTTGCTTTTCACGTTTGCTATTCAAGTCTAAAATACCATCTTTTTTAAACTTTATTTTTTTATCATTTTTAAGGATTTTAATACACATGCATGCTTGGAACATTCAGATCCCCCTTTAACACAAAACGCAGAGCATTCAATTTGACAGGTGCAGTCATGTAATCAACAAAAAGCATTAATTACATCTATTAACAATTGTTGTCATTCGTTATAGAGGTTTCAGTTTTTTCCAATATTTGTTGTATTTGTGAGTAGCAAGTCTTAATGAGAAAGTCAGTCTCTCCATTGTGTGGATTTCCCCAACTATTTCCCTCCATTCCGAGATCGTTGGCGGTTCCGGGTCCAACCACCTGCGGGTTGTCGCTTTCCTTGCTCCTGCTAACAGTACCAAAAGCAGATATCTATCCAACTTCCCCAGTGTCTCGGGTAGATCACCCAGGAGCACCACAGCAACATCATATCGCAAATTCAGGTCCATTTTAGCATAAGTCTAAAATACCATCTTGATGCTAAACATGTTACAGCAGCATAGATACCCCGAACACTAATGTCAGCATCCACAGTCCTCATTTCTTAAGGATTCCTTAATCCTTGGGACAGGATTAAGGAATTTTGTAGAGGTGTGTCGATCGATCCGCCACCGATCATAATCGTCCGATTTCCGGGAAAAAGTGTATGATCGGTGATCGCCAATCACGTTCTCTTGTTGCCAATCACACAAACCGATCATCACCTGCATCTCATTTTGCAGCCTGCCTGTGCAGCTGGTCTCCTCTTTCCTTCACACTGCGCAAACGCGCAGCAATAAATCCTAAGCGATGTGGAACTATAACGCACTGAGTGAAAAGGGAGGTTTGCGTGTTGCGGCGGAAAATTGAAGCAGGTCAAAATGCATCAACATGACGAATCTAATATGGCATGAAAACAATGCCATACTTGACGGAGTTTGGCTACATCGAGGCTCACTGCAGTAAAAAAGACATACGGAGGATCAGATAGCAGGTAAAGCAGCGCACAGCTACACTCACCCAGATTAGCATGACGGTCAGAAAGCTAAACAAATAACCCACAAAATTATTTAAGTCTTCGAGCTGCGATGTCAGACGCTGGTTCTATTCTTGCTGTGAACCGCTGCTACGCTACAGGTAGTAGCGTAGCAGCTACCTGTAGCTGCTATGCCGTCTAATATTTCACAGACAGAGCTTCGTTTCTGCTCCACCTGGTAGTGACTCTCACACCAAACCTCTGCTAAAAGCTGCAGCATCTAACCTAAAAAAATATTTTTACATACATATTAAAACTTTCGCTGTCCTAACATGAGACAGATAATCTCTGAGAAAATAATCGATCTCCTCCCTGATCTGCATAATTACTCCGCTCAGTCAGAAACAGCCAATCAGAGCTAGCAGTAATCAGCTAGCCGCCATGCTAACAGGAAGTTTTCATTCAGTGACTCTGGATTGTTTATTGTAATGGAACCTGTTTTTGCCTTTGAATGTTAAGTTTTATACTTAACATTCAATCCTCTCAACATTTTTGGCAATGTTGAGGTTTTATTTTGACTTTTTTGCATTACTTAGCCTCTTCAGAGCCTTCATATGTTTTCAGTCTGTTAAAGATACTATTACCAATAGCAGTACAATTTGCACAATGCCTATTTAGTTTACTTCTTGGAAAAAATTATTAAAAACAAGTTTTGTCTAAATTAAGGTAAATTCATGGTTCCTTTTTCCACATAATATAACCGGTAGGGTTTATGATTAAATAAAATAATAATTATGTGATCGGTATCGGTGATCAGCCATGATCGGCCCTCATGGGTGATCGGAATCGGTATCGGCAGGAAAAAACCTAATTGGCACATCTCTAGAATTTTGGGATGGGATTCCTCCCCGTACCAAAATTCATGAATGTTAACACCCACAGCCTTACCTCGCAGGACCACAAGGGGTCTGTTTAAGGCAGTTTTCTACACACTCATCCAGTTCTCACTTTCTCCAATATGAATGTCACATCCTTCCTAAGCTTATTATCTCGAAGCTTGGACAGTGAAGTCCAAAGGTGTTGTTTTACAATTTTGACTAAAACTAACCAATAAAAACCTCCAAACCTTTCAGGTCTCTTTAGTCACTCTAGTTACACATCCAAGGGTTTTCTTGAGGTGCTGCAGGATCATCTTAAAGCTCCAAAACTATAAAATATCTAAAGCAGTAATGTTTTATTTCTCACCTCTAACATATGTAGCATTGACAAGGTCCTGAACTCAAATGATGAGGATAGTTGTATAGAAATACTGTATGTGCTCTCAATTGCCTGTACCAGCTAAGACTCAATGAACCGTGTGATTGTAGACATAGGAGGGAGGAGTGGTTCACTCCATTTAAGAGTTAAAATAATCAAATTTTATTTGCATAGCACCTTTCAGCAACAAGGCATTTCGAAGTGCTTTTCGAAGTGCTTTACATCATAAAAATATAAAAAATATAAAGTCAACAACATTACATTTTGCACATAAGACTATTGCTTAATGTTTCATGATTAGGTTTCAAAATCAACTCTAAAAAGCTAAGTTTTTAGTCTAGATTTGAAATGTGAGTCAAGTGGATTTTTCAAGTGGGTTAAGAGGAAAGATCAAACGAAGGTATACAGCTGGAGCTGCTGTGTCTAAAAGGATTCCTTTTTTGTTGTAACACATTTAAGAAATATTTATTTCAAAACTAAAAAGACTAACATTTTTTGTTTTAATAAATGTAAAGTATTGTCATACATATATCCCCAAGTTGTCTACATTGCAATGCATTCTGGATAGATAATGTACATGAGGCATTATGAAGCTAGAGCTGTCCAGCCAAAAATAATTTTATACACAACATTCAGAATATTTCACATTGAAATAGAAGGCAATCCAGAAATAAAAATGAAGAGAAAAGACTCAGCCGAAAGTTGGTGTTTGTGCTGCTGCTTGAAAATGCCAACAAGAAAGGAGTTCTGTTGCCAAGAGCTCCAGTCCCAAAATGTCATGAATTTTGGGACCTATGATTAGCAACAGAATTTGCTTAAACATATTAAAAATGTATAAAATACATTTTCTTAAATGTATTTGAATGATGTGTTACAAAGTTGCTTCATTGTCACTTTAAACGTCTAATCATTACCTTCCAACTTGTTTTGATTTTGTGATAGTTCCTGCAAATGTCGCTAGCTCCTGATAATGGTGTCAGTTGTAGCTAATGGTTGTTAGCTCTAGCTAACATAGTAAACAACAAATCACATTAGTTTTCTTTTCCCCAACAGAAATCTCATGTATAACACCACATGGAAACTGAAGGCAAATCTTATGCGAGTTGCCTGACTTCCAGTGTTTTTTATAGGCTATAAAATAACCTACCCACGTTATCGGCCCAGAATGCATTGCATAGGTGAAAATACATTTTTGAAATGTATTATTTTTGAAGAAATTAATTTTTACTTAGCTCAAATATGAACTTTTAGGTCAATAGTAAAATCAAAACATATTAAAACATCCTCAACTAGTTAGGGATCCCTTTAAAAAGTATGATTGTAGTCTTTGTTTTCATCTTAATAAATGGACATTTAGTGCCATTGATCCCCTGATGTCGGACAATCAAGGAGAGGCTAATGAGGACAATGTATTTCCAAGATAAATAACGCAGACAGTCATTAGCATATAGATGATGATGGTGCTTTAAAAAAACATTGGTGCCAAGTCAAAGCAAATAAAGAAGACATCAAGCATGAAGCCCTGAAGTTTCCACTGGGGGGTGGGCAACAGAAGCAGAAATTCCCATCAGAGTCGAACTGATGCCCATTAAAATACAACCTAGAAGATGTTCAGTAAATGAAGGAACGATGGCAAACTCATACTGAACCAGAGATCTTGATGCCTGAACTGGATTGGACTTCCCTGAAGAGTTATGCTTGAATGTAAATGTGGCACCCAGTGGTGCTGTTTTCATTAAGCAAACAAGAAAAAAAAATCTTACCGATCAGAACACAACATAGTCAACAGGGTTTTAAATGAGGAGATAACTGTCTGATCGTGGTTCTAAACTATGATGGGAAAACCCTAGTTTTTTTCTGACAGAAAAAAAACTCCAGCATCTTTATGAGTATACGAAGCCTCAATTTTCTGCTATTTGTTAATTTTGGCCAACAAAAAAATACAACCAAAAATACAAATGTGATATTAAAATCTTCCCTGTTCAAAATGTTTGCTGCATATTTTGGGTTATTAAATATAACAAGCCTCTCCTTGTTCTGACCTATAATAGGATTAACATTAAGACGTCAATGTCTTTTCTACTGGTGGAAATATTTTTTGCTGGTTTCAGTAAAATTAACAATCAGCATAAAGCTCAGTTTGTTTCACTGTTTTAACTGCTGAACAAACTGCGGAAGGAATAAAAAGGTCTAAATACATTTTTAATGTTCCCTGTGGGAGGATTGGGTTATTACAACGGTAGAGTCAGCAGGGCTGCAGAGAAAATTAATAGAGGTAGAACAGATTGGATGTAGGCATCTAAAATGAACTTGTTTAGGAATTAAATGTTTTTGGTTGAGCATGATGGAGATGCTGATTGATGGAGTAAAGTTTCTGTCATTTAAAGGTACTTTGAGTTGATCCCAGGTTGGTGGCTTCGGTTTCTTGTCTTCAGGCCTGATCTGGGAGTTTGCTGTTCTGATTTCTGAGCAACTTCATTGACACATTGGTCTTGTGAAACGGTGTGCCATTCTGCTGGAAAATCTTTTCTAGCAGAAACTCCTTCAGTAACAGACTCCTGTATCCACGGTACACAAAGGAATGTTTTCGGAGGTCCGTCCTATTAGCAGGTGTCTAGAACCATCACTGTTCCAACAAATTCAATAAGGGTGTTTTTACATTTGATAATCTGGTAGACCCATTTGTTTAGGGACATTGCAATATTTGTTCCATTTTCAGTTGCTGCGGCTCACCTTCACATTGCACTGTGTCAAACGACAAGTGAATTAAAAGTTCTCTTTTCTGACAAGTCATTTCTCCCACTGTGTGCGCTACTCACACATTTTTTGTTGCTTGTATTTACCCAGAATGCCATGTACTAAAGACCCAAACACTGGGTCTGGTATCCAAAGCTGCACTGTTGCAGGTAATAGGAATGTCATGATTGCAGCCCTGCAGCCCTACCCTGAGTGTGCTGATTACTCATTACCCTCACCTGCACTGTGCTGCTCCCTATTTAAACAGCTGCTCATCACCAGCTCAGTGCGAGATCGTCTGTTGCCTCAGTCACAGCTTTCAAGCCTTGTTCCATGTTCATGAGTCTCCTGGTTGCTTATCCTGTCTGGTTTTTGACTGCAGATTTTGGACTTTTCCCTCTGCTGTTGAAGATTTTTTGACCTCCTGTTGCTGAACCCTGCCTGCCTCTGACCCTGCCTCCAGTTTTCTGTCTGCTGGATTTTCATTGCCTGAGAAGCCCCTGTGCATGACCCTGGATTGTTTCAACGACTAAGTCTCTGGTTTGTGGATTTTGTCCCAGTCATCTGGTTGTCCCTGGAGTCCCCATGGCCCATTCACCCTCCCCTCCCCTAGCTGGCTTCCCTACCCCTGTGGTTTCCCCATTCCTCAGTCACCAGTGTGACCACACCCTGTGGAGCCCCTTCTTCACCCTTATTTTGTAATAAACTTTTTGTGAATTTGAACACTTGTCTTGGCTGTGTTTTGGGTTCTGGCTGATTTTGCTTGTACATTACAAGGAATGCTTAAAACAAAATGTAGACATGAACTGGAATCAAAATAACAAGATCCTGGATACAAGTCACAGACTTGAGCTTCCTTCGTAGGGTGGGTGGACCGTAACCCTAAGACAAAGGGTGAGAAGCTACATCATCTGGGGTGCTCAAGGGGAAGGAATAACGATGTCTCCTTGGAGCTTCCCTTTGACGGTTTTCCAGGCACATGGATGGATGGATGCATGCATGGACGGATGTAAAACTGCAATTGTTTCTGGAAGGAAACCTCAGGAAGACCAAGGAAACCTCAGGAAGGAAACCTCAGGAAGACCAAGAACTCCCTGGAGGTACTCTATATGCCATCTGACCTGGGAACGCCTTGGATTCCCAAAGTACAAACTGATCAGTCTTTGCAGTAAGGTTTAATCAGTCTTCATATCTTGAAGCAGAGCAGACCTTGTATATTTTAAACAATTTCCAAAAATAATTGATTTGCAAAATAAAATCCTAAACATAAACATTCAGATACAAAGGCTTAGGAACAGTGAGCCACATGGTGGTGAACAATCTAAAGTGAATTTAACCCAAACCACCAGCAGTAGGGCTCTCTTTTGACCTGTACTTCCAGTTGCATAGCATCAACATCTGACAATATTGTGCTCCAAACCAGTAGATGGCAACACATGTAATTCACTTTTTATTTTAAAATTTTGCAGGACAGTTGGATAGAAAAGTAGTGTTTGATGACACAATCGCTGAGAAGATGTTCTCTGCACTGTACCACACACTATCATGTTTCAGCATCATCATAGTTGATGCTAATCTAGGAAAAGGTGAAGATCTTTTCCTATATCTTCAACTTTCTAGGAAAGCTGAAACAGCAGGTTTTCTGTTACTTGACTAATTATAATTGATATTCTGATTTCCAGGATTCTGGAACTTGCAAGTCAGACAAAGTGAATGTTTAGCAGCTCCACTCAGACTCTACAAATAACGGCTGGCTTTTCCACCCTGGCCGTGCACCCTCCCACTCACGAACACACAGAGTAAACCAACAGTGAAGTTAACATGGCAACCTTGTCAATACAGGCAAAGAAAATGGACATTTAATTGTAGGGCAATCAAGCCTGAGAGCTTAATGGGACTTTTATAGCTTTCAGCTGCTCCACCACCTTCCCTCCTTTCTTCCCCATCCCATGTTTTTCTTTTTTCTCTTCCTTTTTTAAGCAGCTAAAAAGACATCTGCATTGCTCTTTTCCACCACATTTCCATTTCGTCCGCTCCTCAAACTGAAATGACTAAGCATCAGGCATCTATTTCCCATTAAAAGGAACTGTTTCTTAGTTGCTTGTAGTTCCTTGATTTTCGAGGAACTACAGACACGATCTGGGCCATTGGGCCCAGATGATCGAGGTACTGACTCGGGCCCAAACGAGTCAGTACCTCTGACTCGTTTCTCGGACCCTGCCCTTATTTTATCAGGGACGCTTTTGTTGCGCTACAGGATATGGGTTGCAACACAGAAGCAGAAAATGCTTCTAAATAAACAAGCCAAGAGTCCTTACTATCCTGGCTCCCTCCTGACTTCCCCATGGTCGCCCCAGCTCTCAATTTGTCTTTAAAATTAAAGGAGAGGAGAAAGAAGACAGATTTCTGTTTCTATTTTTTTTACATTTACTACCAGAACCAGAGACTGTTTTTATTCTCTTCTGTTATTGTACAATATGTCATTCAAAAGAACGTAATCAGAGCTTCTTTATTGACCTCAAAAGCAAGAAAATATTTCATTGGTAAACATCTAATTCATAAATCATTGAAGCATTTAAGACATCAGAATGAAGCACCATGGCATTCATTACAGGAACTGATCTAACGCAGCTTACACACACACACATACACACACACACCCCCCCACACACACACACACACACACACACACACACACACACACACACAATCAGTACAATACAGACTGGTGATAAGCATGAATCCAGTCAGTGCACTTAAAACAATTTATGCTCAGTAATTGTTCAGACAAAACCACTCACTGCATTGACATTTTTATAATTACCTTTCTGTTATGTTGCTCTTTTCTCAGGCACGCTGCCTTCAGGGACTGAAGGGTTTTCACAGAATGAAGGTTTTTCTTGGCTGTTGTTGAAGGGGGGAAAAAGAAAACAAAAAGCAAGTTTTCAGTCTGGAGCCGAGATGCCTTTAAATTGAGGAAAGTTTATGTTCAACAAGCTAAGACCTACTGCTTTGGTCTGTGAAAGCAGAACATATAAATATTTTATAAATATCTGTGTAAGTGAATAAGAAAGGTAAAGAAAAGTAATAGACCCTTCTAACTCACTATTTGATTGGATTTGCTTGGTTTCTTTCTCTCTCCATGAAGCTATCTGCCATTGGCTCCACTTCACCTGCAGAATTTGGACAGTCCTTGACATCGCCACCATGATGTTTGAAAGAAACAATTGCAGTTTTACATCCGTCCATGCATGCATCCATCCATCTTTCCATCCATTCATCTATTAACTCATTGGGCCAATCATCTATCTATCAATCCATCCATTTATCCATCTGTCCAACCATCATTGCAGAGTTCTGGGGGGCTGCTGTCTATGACCAGGGGTCCTCCCTACATGGGTCTACAGACCATCTTAAGGCAAGCTATATATTCATAACTGAAGTAATGAATATTCCTCACACAGATTTTATGTTCAAAGTCACATTCCTACATGAAACATACAAGCCTTCATTACAAATTAGGTGACATCTAGAGTTGCACATTAGCTTGTTCAACCTGTCCCACCCACAGCCATAGTAAACACACAGCAGGACTGACGATCATTGTGCTGCAGTCCTGACTTTGACACAAGGACATGGCAGGCACACATTTGTCACAGATGCAGCATTTTTCTGCTTCATTGATCCTTTCACACTTAATAATGTCAGGAAACCTCCACAAAAATGAGAACATTTTTATAGCTTCCATCTGAAAGTAAAGTCAGATTCTGGATTTTAGGAATCTAACAAAAATCATTGTTCATTAACATCAAATGTATGTTTTTAAACATGCTTTACCAAGTACTCGTCACATTAATGCCTTCATTTTATATTGGTTCTCACTGTCGTAGACTAAACTCAAATAATTTTGTTTTCGGCCTCATGGAGTCTGTCCCCTTTTCCAAAACTGTTGTGTGACTGGTTTGAATTTCATGGTTGTGTTTAACAGTGCTAATCAACTTCTCTGAGCTGCTGTTTAGACTATGTGTTTAAGCTTGGATCGTCAGGTAGCAGAAATTGTCAGAAAACTGCTTTTTCGTTCAGAGAGAAGATTTCGAGGAGCAATTGTAGAAATCCTCAAGGATGTTAAGCCCCCCTCCCCCCCTACTCAGTTTTGGTCCAGTCCAGCAGGACCAATCACCCTCTATTTTTTTCCAATAATGTTGAAAATAAAATCAGATGTTCCAGCCCATTATTTTGTCCTCTTCCAAACTTGTAAAAGTTGTTCCTCTGCCTTGATTGCTGTTTACTGTGCTGCTGTAAATCACACAACAAAACACTATCCATCTCCAAAACAAATAGCCACCCTTCTCAATACTCACATACTAATACACTCCCCCTTCTCCAATACAAACTCACACCCTATTTGTCAACCCTCATACACATACACGCATACATCTCCCCATCTTTAGTTGCACAAACTGAGGACTTATTTGCCTCAGTTTCCATTTTGATAATGCATATTGAACATTCCTTCTAACTTATTTTACCTAGCACTTTTATGAATCCTTTACATGCTCCCTTTAATTGCCTTTTGAGGATAAAGGTCTTTAATTTAGTTTAATTCTGATAAAAGGGCAGCGTGATTCTCATTCCCACAGTATGATGGCTCTGAATTTTGCTTTGTCCAGTCCTACAATGTTCTATCTAAGAATGAATCTGTTCAGATTAAGTCATGGAGTTGCTCTCTGGGGTCTTAAGGTGGCCGTTTCTGTATCAGGACATGGGTGATACATCACTTCCTTCATGGGCCTTTGTGACCATGCCTGTTCAGAGCACACACGGGAGAAATTTTGGGATGATAACTTGTATAACGCTGACCACAATACAGTAGGGTAGATAAGGAAGAGGTTTCTAGCATGGCCAGTAGTAACATGAAAAATGGGCTTTAAACCATCACAGTGTGTGCAAATCTAATATTGCTTCCTAAACAGTAAACTCAATCAAGTACACACATAACATTCTTCCTTCACCTGGAAGGCCCTCCTGGAGGTTTCCTTATTTAGTTATATGTTAAAGAACCACATTCAGCAGCCATGACTGCTAGCATGCATTCTGTATGTGGAAAAATATTTACTCCCACTTCTTTACTGTACTCTCTTGAGTGGTCCACTGGATCACCTCAGTTCTTCTTTCAGTTGAAGATCTGCTTGGATCATTGTCCTGTAATTAGAGGTCTGAACCACCATTAGGAGGTCATTTATCCCCACAGCCATCAAAACACAACTGTGGGCACCCAATAGCCTGGCTGATTGTACTGCTCTGCTTCTTGTATATTGCAGACATGGTAATTTCTAGTATTCGCATTTATTCAGTTTTTGTATTTTTTGTTTTATCATTTTTGTGCTATGTGGACAAAATTTAACAAAGTAATCTTGAATATAGAACCTTGAAGACCAGCACATATGAGGAACTATTTACTAAAGCTATGGTTAAAGTCTAGCAAGTTGTTCTAGTTTTGACTACCTTTCTGTGTTACCCAATACCATACCTGAAGTATGGTATCATTTAACACCTACTTATGTACTATAGATATCCATAGAGTGCCATTTGTAAAATTACACAGTCAAAAATTAACAGCAATAAATTGGATTATTTAGGCAGTGTTCTGCCCAAGGCTGGAAGTTGGAAATGTCTTAATAATTTAGTTTACAAACTTCTACAGTATTGATTTATTGGTATTTTATTTTGAAGGAGAATTTTGAGATAGCAGTGCATTGTGGGTAGCAGAGGCAGTTGCAGGTAGGAATACTTGTTTGCAGAGCCTGCCTGTTAATGTATAAACTTCACCTCCTGTGTCGTCAATCTTTTCTTGCACCTCCGAAAACAATGGCTGTAAGTTCAATTTGTGTTCTGTTTGGTGTTATATGTTTTGTTAGTTTATTTTGAGATCGTTTTCCAAATGTGTTTATTCCAGTAAAGTATGTCCTGATAGTTTTTATTTACATAGTAACGGTTGCTAACGTGACTGTTTCTTAACTACAGCTAAGGTTAATTCTGTTCTGACACTAGAAGTTTATTCTGTGTATTTAGAGCTGATGCATATTTTTATTTTTCTGTTTCTTATAGTTTCATTCAGCCTTTCATTGAGCTTCCACACCATTGTAGAAAATTGTAAGAAGACATAATAAAGGAGCAAGACGCTCAGCTTCCTGGCTCATGAGAATTGAGTTTGGCTTCTTAATCTACGTTAACATACACAGCGTATTTAACACATAGTGATAACAGTACAGGCAGTTATAAGATTTAAAAAAAATGGAAGTTCATTTTTCAAAGTCATATTTTCACCAAGTCAATAATTTATAAATGTCACAATTACCAACTAAATATTTAGTTAGCAAGCAAATATTTAGCCTCAAACTAAATATTTAGCTAATTGTTTAGCTTGCTAAATGCATATTTAGTTTGAAACTGTGACATTATAACCAAATGAATAATAAAGAAAATATGACTGAAGAATAAACCCCTATATTTCTCCTATGACCGACTAAATAACATAAATTATTGCTGTTAATTTTTGTCTGTTTAACTTTAAAAAACAGCACCTCATAGATAGCTAAAGTAGTCCAAGAGTCATTGTTAAATGAGCATCACAGATTTACTTCCACAAAATGTTCCATCAGTTCTGCTTTGATTGTTCAAAATGAATGAAGTTTCGAAAGATTCCTCCAAGCAATCTAATTCTCCAAGGGGAAGGTGGGAAGTAAAGCCAAGAAGATGAAGAATTGTCTCTGCTTGCATCAGTCACTGCTAAATCTCACAAACAGGCATGTTTTAAATGTTGCATTAATAACTTGGTTATCTTGTGAAGCTCTAAGGACAGACAAGGTCCTAATGTCAAGCCTGTGCTGAGTTCTCCAAGCAGAAGTCTGGGTAAAGAATCACTGCACACTAAACATGAACTAGTATTAGTGCGTTTTCACTGACTGTTCCTTTACGTTTCCCTGTCAACCATCTGGAAACAGAAGAGCACCTTAACCACAAAAGAAATGGCTCCTTTGTATCTGAAGAGAAGAGAATGAGTTCAGGTTGGTGCTTGAAGGACAGGAGGCTCCCCATTTTCTGCACCTGGTCAGTGTGCAAAAGCCCCCTGAGGGGATTGAGGTCTAAATATAATTTGCGACAGCCTTCCTTCTTAGGACCAGCCTTCCTTAAAGCAGCCCTTCATTGTCACCTCTGTACTTGTCTAGCCAGCAACTCTGCTGTGCCCTTCCCCATAGCTGTACATTAGATTTAGTCCAAGTCC
Organism: Poecilia formosa; assembly: GCF_000485575.1. Lineage (NCBI taxonomy): Eukaryota > Metazoa > Chordata > Actinopteri > Cyprinodontiformes > Poeciliidae > Poecilia > Poecilia formosa. The sequence goes on along the minus strand of NW_006800458.1, from coordinate 228,862 downwards.
CATGGTGCAAGGAAGCTTGGAGGGAAAAATCTGATTTATCCTGAATTAAATGGATCTAATTGGTGGAATATTTTAACATTATGTGTAATGTTGTATCCTGTGTTGTTTTACTGTCTTTTAAACTGTTAAGCATTGTAAATTAGCAAGGGCTACATAGATGTTAGTATTCTGTATTTATATACCTAATTTATACACTAGTGTTCTATAGAAATATTTAACTCAAATACATTAATAAGACTATTTAATAAACTTAATGAATTTAAGAGACTTTGAATAACAATATTTATAGCGACCTAAAAAAAGATAAAAACAAATATAGAAGACAGAATGAAAAAGAAAGACAAAGACAAAAATAGACAGCATGGAAATAAAAAGAAGGGAAAAATGTAAAAAAAAATTATTAAAACAAGGCAGGGTTGATTCATTTCAACCACTCAATGTGCCTGAGAGATATTAAAATTAGATTTAAAATCAATTTCTAGAATCCAAATGAAAACGAGACAGGTATCATCTACTGTGGGAAATTTGTAGCCTTTTATAGTCTTGACCCCTTGGCTTCATACAGCTGTTCTTATGATAGTGCTTTTAAACTACCCAAACAAATGTTCTGAATTTTTTTCGTTTCAGTCTCTGTAGACTGATTTGAGATATAAGGGGAATCTGTTCCCTCAAAATTAACCCATGTGCACATTTTGTCTGCATATGTCTATCCAGCAAGTCCAAAATTAGCTTTATGTTCTCCAGGGAAGTTTTGTTGCAGCCTTTCCTGCAGTATGAAAACACCAGCTTTCCCCCCACTCACTTTGTGATGCCAGTCTAACCACTTGTCAATTTCAGAGCTTAAGAAACAAAACCTCCAAGAGTCGTGACGAGAAACTTATGAAACCAAACAGTTTTACAGCATTTTAAGTCCTGCAGGGATTTACATGAGATTTCCTGGAACTCTTTATGCAAACGTTCCTCCATCTTTCAGCACAAAATATTACTTTGGTCCTGGTGTGTGTTTTATGCACATACATTTGCTAAACGTTTCAGTTTGGGATGTAATTCAGCCTAAATTTTCCAAGAGTAATTCTAGAAGATGAAGACTTTAGAAGATGAAGAGCTCCGTCAACAGATGGGAGTTACTATTTCAGTTTGCTCAACAAATCAATGGTAGACAGAAATCCTGGCTCATGTGGCAATGACTGGATATGAATTCAGTCATGGATCGACTTATACTGAGCTCCAATTTTCCCTCATTAAACAAATGCTTTCATTTAAATTTTCATCTGAGCATTTTCATCATTCTTCTAATCTAATGCAAGCAACCTCACCAATAATATAGCATCAGTGCAGTTATTTTAGTTAGGTTAGCATTTAAAAGATACATGCTTGAAATCAGTCTTCAGTTACAGCAAGTCTGGATGCTTAATTCCAATTTTTTTTATTTGTCATACTACTAATTAATTGCTAACAACCAGACTTCTGTGTGAACAGTTTAAGCACAAATCCGCATGTGCAGAAGTAGAACATAGATGTCAGACAGCAACACAGTTTACATAAGTAATGGATGTTATTCAGACACAAAATATGAACGTCTTTCATAATTTCATAATTATAATTTTCAGGTATTTCTTATGTTTAGATTTATTATGTCTGGCCTTTTGTGTCACATCTCACATCAATGGTGTAAAAGTCATTTAAAAATGCAACATAACTATTCAGATTGCAGGGATATGTATCTATATGTATCTATTCAGATACAATGGGATATGATTTATCTCCAAATATGGAAATGGCAAACATCTTGATTTTGTGGTGGTGAAAAGACTGGAAATGGGCTGTTCAGGCTGCCATGAAAAAAGTCAGATTTGACTCACATTCCCCTGCTCTGTGAATATAATGTAACTGCTGAAAACCAGAGAAAAGCATGCAGCCACCTTCACTATACACAATCTTACTACATTAGGTAATTCACAAGCATAAGTCTGACATAAAGCCCTATCAAAAACTAATTTTAATAGTAATAGTCTCAACATTTTTGTGAAATGTGAGATCAGTATCACTTAAACCCAATGTTTTCCAAAGGTTTTGGGGAAAACTAGTAATCACAATTAAGAATTAGCTAAAAAAAAAAAAGGAGATTTGTTGATTTTGCGTGAACATCCACAATTGCGGAGTGTTTATGGTCATGTTACAGATTAACAAAAAAATTGTAAAATTTCTTGTATCTATTTTGTTTATTTTAAAGACAAAAACATGCCATACACCACACTGCAGAAAGAGCATTATTAATACATAATGCCTTCCAGACATAAAATGATTGTGTAATACTAACAGAATGCGTTAGAAATCTGCAGTTCTTTGTATGGGTAATAAAATATTCATGGAAGTACCAGTAGACAAAGAAAAAAGTATTGAACTTCCTCTTAAAGTTTAAAGGGTGCACATATTTTCAGTTAGTTTTGGTGTGGTAAATACCTGACCACAAAGCCAAACCATTTGGTAGTGGTAATCAAAACTCAAGATGCAATGTGGAACTGGCCAGATTATTACTACTGTCACCGTGGGGAGGGATGTTGGGGGTTTTCTGCAGGTAACAGCCCACAGCAACCAGAAAGAAGGGCAAGGAGATGGGGCTGAAGGGGAGGAAGAGAGAGGGACAAATCTGAGTGTTCATGATGGTCCATAGGCAATGAGTCAGATAGAAATAGAAACAGTCTCAGAGCTGCAGAGCTCACATGAGCTGCGCTAAAAGACCTTGGAGAAATATGGCCACCTATTATGTCTAAAAGATGTACCTCTAGGGGACGGAGGAAGGTGGCGGAGCAGGGAGCACTTCATTCTGGGAAAAGTAGCTGTTGAAGGCTTTTATCTTGGTAAAAATATCGACCCGTTCAGCACAGATTTCATTTTGGCTCTGGGGGAGAAGGGCAAATTGTTGACGTTGTTCTGAAACGTCTCCATGGTTGATTCACCACAATAACTTACAGTCCTGCTTGCATAAGGCAACTCCTGCAGCTCCTCAGTAGAAACAACGTTCATGTCCAAAGTGTGGGATCATTTGCCTCTTTATGGAGAACTGTGACCTCACTAATGTGGCCTAGAAAATAAATTTTTTAACAGTTAAGTCCTGTAGAAGGCAAATCTAAACTGCCATTGTTTCTACATTTGTTATTCAGATCAGGTTTATAAAATAACTGCATTTATTTGCACCAAGATGTCTTGTAAAAACTTCAGGAATATTAAAACTCAGTTGTCATTACTGTAACTTTATATGGAAGCATTTACCTACAAAAGCTTGAAAATAAATTCAGGAGAAGAATCTCATATCACAAAACTTTAATGTTTTAAAGAGACATAAAACTTGCTAAAACACTGGCATTTTCTCACTTTTGGGAGTGAGAAAATTCAGTCAATCAGTGGTGAGGAAAATAAGTGGCACTCCTGGATTGACTGCTTTGCCAATAGTGTGTTAAGTAGCATTGTACCTAGGTATTTCAGCTTCCACAACTACATTATCTTTTGAATGTTTCAGATTTGATCGATGAAAAAAAAAATTCATGAATAATCTTGAGATCCATAGAAAAACATGTGAATAATTGGTGGTGCACTGTAATTTGTAACTTCCATTACATTAGAAATACTCCAGGAAGAAACAAATTATTCTACTTCCATATGTTTATTACACATAGAATAGCTGATGCATCCTCACAATTTAGACTAGAGCAATGCAGCTCAGAGGTTAATGATCAAGTTAACATCTCGTTCTTGCTCAGTAGTGGATCTGGTCCTGCAGCCTGGCTGGGTATTTTCACACTGCTTCCCGTGGTGTCAACCAATCAATATCCCTCACTGAGAGCGAAAGGTTGTTCTGTACCCAGAACTGATGTAGACATGAGGAAATGCTGCTCATATTCATTCGCAAATACAGCTGAACATTAACTACATCGATGGAGTTATTGTTCCTGATAAAATGTAACAAACATCTAGCAGGACAATTATTCTGTAAATGTTGATTTAATATTTAGTTGTTGGTTTGAATCATGTTAAACTGTAATTATTATATATTGTTTTTAATTCATTCAACCCTTCCCTCAAGATAGGTGTAAGTTTAATACAAGTATTGGACATAACCATTCTTCAGTTCTCATTTATTCTTCTTCAGTCTCATTACATTAGCTTTGCCACCTTATCCAAGGTGAATGAGCAGAGGTCCAAACAATTATAAGGATGACCAACTCTGAGTGGGAAGGTGTCATCTCAGAAAGAGCATGGTACCTCAGCGGCTGTGAAAATGATGGCGTTAAGAGGAAACTTCACATAGTCTAAAACTCAGACTATTAAAGTTTATACTGCCTCTACTTATGAATCTAGCACATAGATGTACATATACATATGATTAGTGTTGATCACTTTTATGGTTTGCAGCAATTTTCTGACCCACATGTATGAAAAACTAATGCTTGAATGATCTGAATGGTTGAAGAAGATTAGTTTGGAGTCAGAGGGCAGTGAATAGAGTCCAGGGGTTGGTCAGTGTGGTGATCCTATGTTTCTGTGTGAATGAGTCCTGACTCCACAGTTTCCATTTCATTCTACCACAGTGGTTCCAAGTCCATGATTAGGTCATCTGGTTCTCATGACCTGGTTCTCATGTCATTTCCACCTCTGCTTCAGGGCATAAGTTCCTAACTTGTGTTGTTCTTTGTTGGATTCTTCCATAACTTTCAGTCCGGTTACCTTTAAGTTTCAGTTTTTATGGTTAGAACTCCATTTCCTCCGGTTCTGTATGATTTTGGGTCCAACTAATGTTTAACGTAACTAGGTAGTATCTACAGTTTCTGAACTGACCTCTTCAATTAGGAGTGGGAATCTTTTTTGATTTTCATTTCAGATATTCAGTGATTTCTATTTCAATCTATAGGTCTGCAAAGCATCTTCATGATCTATTACAGCAGTGGTCCCCAAAGTTGATCCTCAAGGGCCAGCATTCTGCATGTTTTACTTCTCTCCCTGGTGGTAGTAATAACCTTTTCAGCTTGTCAATGTTCTTCTTAGGTCTTCTAATGAGCCATCATTTGGTCCAGGTGCGCTAAACCAGGGAGTGAATAAAACATGCAGGATGTCGGCCCTCGAGGACCAACTTTGGGGACCACTGTATTACAGTGTGCTTTGCAAGGCAGAGTGACAAGCGGAATCAAAGTGACTGCCACTCCCTCACTGCATCCTTCATTTTGTTTTTACGTAGAGGTCACAGAGAGAGACACGTAAATATTTAGTTTCAAAATGTTTTTAAACTAAATATTTCGCTCCACACCAAATAGTTAGTTAGCAAGCTAGATATTTAGCCTCAAACTAGTTACCTTACTAACTAATTATTCAGTTTGCAGAAAGATATTTAGTTTGTAAACTAAATAACCCCATTTTTTCCAACATAACTCCAATTTTTGCTGGTAACTTGCAACTACAAACGGCACCCCACAGTGAAACACCATGCAGAGAGTTTCTGACATTTATGTGATACAGATGTTTAATCTCCTGTCACTTCTCTGAATATTGTCTGTTCTTGGGTTTTTGCCTTTAAGTATATTGATTTTGTGTCTATGTGCAGTTTTTCTATTAACACTTATTATAGTAGTGAGATTACTAATGAGATCAGTATCTAATTCAATTTTTTTATCAAATTGTTAATACAGTGATTTGGAGAATAAACATATTTTGTAATAAAATATATTGAATCCTTTCTGAGAAATATGCAATGAAGACTATAATTAAAACAATTCCTTCTTATGAGTTGATTACAGATGAGACTGATAACTGATATGCAAATTTGATTAAGTTGCCTTTTCAATCACAACATTTAATGACTCACTGTTATTATTCACTACAGAATCTGTGGGCAAAAGGCTTCAAACAAAAGGAAATTTGAATTTTTCTGCCTCTACTTTCTCACTCAAACCAAGTTCAGTTTTCTAAGGTGTCAGGGAATAATCTTTTGAAGGTTTTCTGTTGTGCTGCCAGATAGCATCAGCAGGTAGAAATCAATCAGAGCTGCGTCTCTAAAGAGACACCACAGACTGAGGAGGTGGGTGGGTAGGTCATAGATCAGAGCAGATGGATCAGAAGCAACTGTGCTTTGTTCTTTGGTTTAACTATATGCAGACCAACAGCTCATCGCACTCAACGGTGTAAAGGTTAGCATGTCTTACTCATTTCATATCTGAAATCCTTTTCAAATCTCCCCCTCAACTTTGGAAGTAATCTACCTTCTACCAGACTGTCCTTCTTCCCTCCCTGTTCCTCAGATAAATACCAGCCAGGCTCACTTTGACTTTTACCTGAACTACTTTTGTCTTTACCTCACATCCAACTTCAAGCCATAAATAAGATATTTGGCTTTCCTTACACTTAGAAGACAAAACAGATATGTTTTGTATACCTTTCTGATAACAAAGCAGCATAACTTCACAATGCTTACATAAAAACTGTTGGGTTCCCCTATCAAAACCATCCACTTCTTAGATTGTAGTCAGCAGCATTTTATGAGTTGAAATCAAAGTTTTGGTAAAATAATCTGACCTGCATAACTGTCAGGATAACCCTGACTATAGTCAATCACACATACAAGAGACACTCCAGGTGAAAAATTAACAACCTTCTAGTGAAGTGACAGTGCAGATCACTCCACCACAAAGTCAGCTAGATAATTGGTTTCTGAAACCAGTGAAAACTTGCTTGTAGCATAGTCTGCTCTACACTGTAGATTTGTTATCAGAATAATAATAATAATATTGTACAGCATGAGCTTATGGAGCCTGATGGGAATTCAACAAGCTTATGTAAGAATAACTTTTCTATGATGGAATAAACCCCAACCTCTGATTAGACTTTCTCAAGAATGGGAAAACTATGCAGAGAACACTTGTGACTCAGAAGGAGAAGAGTACACTGATACCACCTTGAGGTTTTGAGCATTCAAGCTTACTCTGGGCTTTAAAAGGGGGACATGAATATCAAAGTTATTTTCCTCCACTAAGCCAACAGCTTTCACAGCTCCAGGAATCCCAAGGACCATGGCTAGTTGTTAATTTACCCAGGCTTTGCAGCTTTGTACTATTTCCTACCTACATAAAATTGATAATGAAGTCATAACCAGCGGCTCTGAAAAGTAAAAAAAATATGTTACATAATTTTCCACTTTATCTCTACATGACAAAATTTTTTAAAATAATGTTAAGTGTATTGGTCACATGTTTAGGGGATACCCTACCTCTTGTCTAATGACTGCTTATCATGGATGATAGAAAATGGATGGATGCTTGTTTTATGTTGGTTGTATGTTTGTCACCATGTGCTTTAACTACTGTGAGCCAAGGTTGACTAATTACAGACCTCAGAACAGGTTAACACGAACTGTTAAAATATAAATTCTTAAAATGAAATTATATTGGATATTGTTTATTCAATATTATTATCAATTTGGGATGTTTTACAATAAAAATCAAAGTGTTGGTGGTACTAATTAAGAAATATTTGCACTTATGTATGATGGGAAATGCAACTTTTTATTACTCATAGAAGTAAGAAACTTCTATTCACCTGCAAGTGGAAATAAAAAGTACCTAGGATCCATTTTAGTGAAAATTCTGCAATAAACTCAATTATGCGTTAGAATGAAAAAATGCAGGGATTTGTTGACTTTGTGTGAATTTCCACAATACATTGCAAAAAGTGGAGGGACTGATGTAATTCGGCAGATAAAACCTGCTGTGATTTGATTGATAAAATAATGTCAATCAAATCACAGCAGCCATCTATTTTCACGGCAGAAAATGAATTGTCAGAGATTCAAGAGTGTGGCTAAGCACACCGTTACCTTGACGGTTCTATTTATCTAAAATCCATTACTTGACCATGAAGTGTAATGGACCGTTACGCATCAATCCATCGGGCGAAAAAATGGTGACCTTCATGGATGAAAAACATAACAAAAATATACATTTTTGAAGTAATTATGAGTTTTAGTAATTTTTTGTTAATAGGACAATTAGAACATATTTAGGCCAACATCCATCTATCCATCCATTTTCTGTACACTTTTGTCCCTAGTGGGGTTAGGAGGGGTGCTGGTGCCTATCTTCAGCGAACGTTTCGGATGAGAGGCTTAGGCCAACATGTTAAACTAATTCTGGATCACTTTAAAATCTGACTAAATTTTGTTTATGTCCAACTTCCATTTATGTTCTCTCTTTAATCAAAGAAGGTGACTGATGAACAAATGAACACCCCACGAAGGGTCCAACCATGGCCTAGGATGTGTAAGGAGCAGGAGCAGCTGGCACAGGTCCGAGGCAGGACTGCCCCGTCCAGAAAGCCTGTGAGCAAATCATAAACAAAATGCTCTTCAGTTTGTGTGGTGTTTTGTAAGGTACCTGTAATATACTTACGTCCCGTTTTTCCTCAGAATACTCTCCTAAAGTGATGTATGTTGCACATGCTACCAGTCAGTGATAGATTTGAAACAAAGCTATTATACTGTAAATTTTTAAAACTAGAAAATATTTCAACATTGTCATTGTTTTAATTTGTAATGTAAATTCAAATTCCAAATGACCAGTTGTGTATTTTTAATATCTGGTGACTGTTTAAAAATTGTGATCCAGTGTCTTTTGGTACTTTTAACTTATAATTATAGCTATTAGCAGTTTAACTGGTAGGGGCTTAAGTGCAGGTGTCCGGGTTCGGATTGAGGTCTTGGTATGTGCCTGGGACATTAGGCCCACATTTGGTTCTTCCCTAATGTCCTTCCACTGCTCTGATCTAACGATTAGTTGGATCTCTTGTAAGTTTACAAAATTTTACTGAGTAAAGTAGATTTAAACTGAACACATACTTCTACAGTCTAGGGCTGAATATCTTCACTACAGCAGTAATTTCTTCAGAGTAAACGTAAAAAGCCACAAAGCACTAATTGGCTTTTCTGAATCAATGCTCAGAACAAAAGACTGAGGAAAAGGAGGTCGCGTGTACAAAAACTTCACCGCTTTCATGCAACTACAAAGAGGAAAAAAATCTTAATACAAAAAGGCAAAGAAATGAAACAAAGTTTAGGCCACATCATCAAAACAGTAATTGCTGAGAAATAAAAGAAAGCAGATAAGAAAATGGGAAAAATGTATAAAATACAGGGACTGTAGCTTCAGATCCAATGGAGTAATGAAGTCTAGCAGAAACTCAAACCACAGAAGCTGTGCAACTAGATGTTACAATGTACAAATGAGAGTTTGGAATGTTTGTATCTTTGGAAAAGATGAGAGCTGAGTGAACAAAACCACATCAAAGTGAAGGTGGCAGTCCATAGAAACACGTGCTGGATGCGAGAACATTTAAACCTTCCAGGATTTCATTCTGACAAAAAACAGTGGAAATCAGAAAAAAAATTACCGTATTTTCCACACTATAAGTTGCATCTAAAAACCTTCAATTTCCTCAAAAGCCGTCCATATATAATCCGGTGTGCCTTATATATGGACCAATATTGAGCCACAACAGGTCTAGCAACTACGGTAAGCAACCGCCGACTTCATTTTTGCCCGTAGAAGAAGCGCGCGGTGCGTGCTGGGATAGTTGTCAGAACATTGTTTGTAAGCTATTAATAAAGTTTGACTGACCTATCTACCTAGCGACCGTCTAGAATCAGGTCATCTCCAGGTCATTTAGCACCACGTTCTCCACCAACATGCTGTGTACGAACGGAGAAGGGTGACCATCGTCCGGCCACGCCCTGGTCCAGTCACGGAAGGCTCTCCTCGCCAACCAAAGTCGGACTGTTTTGTTGACATTCCCTGTAGTGCAGCTCCATCTAGTGGATGCAAAACATATCTTCGGCCTCTAGTGTAGTGTCTATTCCAGGGGTCCCCAAACTTTTTCCTGTGAGGGCCACATCATTTTTCCCTTCTCTGGTGAGGGGCCGGAGTCAGTTTGTAACAGAAAAATCTGACGATTGCAGGAGTGCCTAAATGTAAAAATGTATTATTTTCCAGAAAGCCCAATCAAATAACCCTCTCTGGGCTCTTCACAGAATAAATCCAGGAAGTATTTTCCAAACTATGAGCCGCACCGGCCTATAAGCCACAACCCCAAAGTTTTTTTGTTTTAAACCAGAAAACACACATATAAACCACAGATATCTCTGCCGCTCCAGGTTTTCCACAGCGATGCAGCAGAGGGGGGCGGACAGCCAACATTTGAGTAATAACTGGTCAACTGAATATTACATTTATTACGGTTGAAAAAGAAAAAGTTGCCAAGTTTAGATTTAACTGAACTGATTACGTAGTTTCAGAACTGTAACTGTAAAAGTGCTGATCCTTTGTGTCTGCTACTAGCATGTGCTAAATGAAAATAGGCGCCACCTTCTTCTTCTTTAGATTTCAATGGCAGCTTGCATCCATTATTGTTACACTACTGCCATCTACTGGATCCTAATATCTATACCTCAAATTCTCATAATGATCCCAATATTTAAAAAAAAAGAAAAATCTTTTTCCCCTCAATGCTATTTAACTGATCAACAACATTCTCAAATTTCAATTCCCTATTAAAAGCTAATTCAGTTTTAATGGGCGCTTTCTTCTTTTATTTCCAATTTTGACTTCCAATGATTCACTTCCTGCTAAAGAGCCCCCTGGTGGTTGAAGAAAAATCCACATATAAATGGCTTATAGTCTGGAAAATACGGTATATGAAAAAAAATCTGAACGCTCTCAGGTATTGTTCAGGGGGCCGGACCAAATGTGGAGGCGGGCCGGATCCGGCCCGCGGGCCGTAGTTTGGGGACCACTGGTCTATTTTATGCGCCTTATAATGCGGTGCGCCTTATATATGAAAATAAGTTTTAAAATAGGCTATTCATTGAAGGTGCGCCTTATAATCCGGTGTGCCTTATAGTGCGGAAAATACGGTATATTTAATCCTTAGTATCTTTGGTGACAAGTAGGATAACATATTTAAAATAATTCTGCAAGCAGCCTCGAATGGCCCTCACAGCTCAACGCCACTCTGGCCTTGTGGCGACCATGGGAGCTCCGGCGACGCCGCCCACTCACCGCTGCAGACGCTCTCGCGCAGTTCCCGCACCCATCCACCAGGCAATTCACATCAGTGCGTTCAGCAGCACTTCCCGGCGACGTACGGCGACCATGAAACATCAAGGTGCAATAACTTCAACATGCAAGGTCAGAGATCCATCAAACTTTCCATGTCTCATTACAGACCAGCCCTCATCACATTCACATCAACTCATGGCATCACAGTAGCCCTGCCCACTTCCAGCAGGAAGTCACCTGTTTTTTCTGCTGGATGTCTTACTTTTACTCTTTGATTCATATGGGTTTAAACCTGTTCCAAGTGACATAAAATGACATGATGAATTCTGTCAACGCTGGCTGCTGGGCATGGCCGAATAGCAAATTTCAGGCCCTCGCTGTAAGCATAAGGCGAGAGCTGTGAACCTCTACAGAGCCCAATAGCATAGTAATCTGACTCCACTGCGCTACCTAGGTTATTCCATCAGCTACATCTCCTCACTACATCAGTCGATCTGCACCTGAAACACTATCAGGTTGCTGTGACACTGAACACCTTAAATTTCACCCAAGCTCACTCTACAACCACAAAAAGCAAATCTTAATCGTTGAAATCTGTGACAAGCTGGTGACTGGGAAATCGTAGCTGCATTTGCACTTCGGACAGCTCTCTGAATGTGGACCAAAGCTCCTCATGGGACTAGGTGGAGAACTTTTTATTCACCGAGTGAAATATACATTCTTTCCCATGGAATAATGAAATTTGTTTCAAATGTTGTGTTTCCACAGAAACAAAATACCTGAAAGGTCTTTATATTCATGTTATAACAAGTTGATTTCAGTGATAAAATGCAGACATGATCAATAAAATGCTCAAGGGCAACAATAAACAACCTATTGATGATAAACATCAAAATTGTAGAGAAGCTGCTGCACATAATTTATTTTTTGTGTTTATTGAATGAAAATCTGTAAATTTGTTTAAAATGGGTAATTATCAGGTACATCTGTTAATCAGGCAGTGACAGAGCAGCATTCTGTTGATTTTAGACCTCTAGACATGATGAATACAACTTGCTTAAGTTCAGACTGGGGATCAGAATGAGGAAGAAAGGGGACTTCAATTACTTTGAATGTGGCATGGTGTTGGTACAAGATGGGCTGGCCTGAGTATTTGCGTCCCAATTTCTTAATCAGGACGATGAGTTCTTTAACTCAAATGAACTCAAGTCACCACATCTCCACCAGATTTAAGTTTACTCAAATCTCCAATTTGTCTAATCAGATTGGACAAATTGGAGACTTAGAAACATCTCTGCATGCCAAGAGCACCATGTAATAAATGTTTTCTTCACTCAGATTCCTTGATTATTAAATGGCTCAAAATAATTCTACCTCATGTGTCACATACATTAATTCAAACAGAAGGATTGTTGTTGGTAAATGTTGGTGGGTGCTGGTTTTTGCAGGAATGGTGGTGTTTGATTGCTGGAGTACACTTTGTCTCTTTCATCCTCATCTTGTCTTATTATTGCATTCATCAATGAAAGCTCATCTTCTGTTTACAATTCTTTAAAGACAATGTAGGTGGATGTTGTTAAATGGTCCATCAGAGAAATCAAAAGAACTCAGGGCTGAAATGGACATGATAGAAACATACTGCAGTGCTGTTTAATAGCTTTTAGGCATAAATAAAGTTTATCAATCTACTGGATGTTTTGCAGGACTTCAACATTAATTTTGACAATCAAATGCTATTGCTAATTCATTTTCAATCCTTAAGCAGTATATTACTGATGTTTTTATATTAAAAAGCTACCAAATTTTGTCCATCAGTATGATGTTATGCAGTAATTTCAAGTTTGTTTGGATGGGTTTTCCTCATTTTACATTTTTAAAGGGATCTATGACTAGTTGAACACATTGACACAGGTATGAGGCAATTTTCCTATTACCATAAAACAGGGGTCACCAACTTTGTTGAGACTGGGAGCTACTTCACATTTATAAGATTTTCACTTTCCGGGATCACCATTCTTCTCACCCACAATGACCTACCTGCTGGGACAGGTAGGTCATAGTGGACTGGAGTCTAAACAAAACACAAGTAAGTAAGGTATTGGAGAACGATGAGGGCAGCAACAAAACCACTATACTAAGACAAACTGCCTCAACGTTTTCATGCCCCATTACACACGTGTTGATATGCAACTAAGTTAATGTGATCAGCTTGTGATCTACTGCATTAGCTAGAGCTAACACAATTAGCAGGAACTAACATCATTAGCATGAACTAACATCGATAGCATGAGGAAACATCAATAGCCGGAGCAAACATCATTAGCGGAGGCTAACAACATTAGCAGAGGATAACATCAATAGTGGAGGATAACATCATTAGCGGAGGATAACATCATTAGCAGAGGCTAACATCATTAGCGGAGATAACATCATTAGCAGAGGATAACATCAATAGCAGAGGATAACATCATTAGCAGAGGCTAACATCAATAGCAGAGGATAACATCATTAGCAGAGGCTAACATCATTAGCAGAGGCTAACATCAATAGCGGAGGATAACATCATTAGCAGAGGCTAACATCATTAGCGGAGGATAACATCAATAGCAGATGATATCATCAGCAGAGGATAACATCATTAGCGGAGGTTAACATCATTAGCAAAGGATAACATCAATAGTGAAGGATAACATCAATAGTGGAGTATAACATCATTAGCAGAGGCTAACATCATTAGCAGAGATAACATCAATAGCAGAGGATAACAATAGCGGATGATAACATCATTAGCAGAGGCTAACATCATTAGCGGAGGATAACATCAGTAGCGGATGATATCATTAGCAGAGGATAACATCATTAGCGGAGGCTAACATATAACATCAATAGCGGATGATATCATTAGCACAGGCTAACATCATTAGCGGAGGATAACATCAATAGCAGATGATAACATCATTAGCAGAGGCTAACATCATTAGCAGAGATAACATCAATAGCAGAGGATAACATCAATAGCGGAGGATAACATTAGCAGAGGCTAACATCATTAGTGGAGGATAACATCAATAGCGGATGATATCATTAGCAGAGGATAACATCATTAGCGGAGGCTAGCATCATTAGCGAAGGATAACATCAATAGTGAAGAATAACATCAATAGCGGAGGATAACATCATTAGCAGAGGCTAACATCATTAGCGGAGGATAACATCATTAGCGGAGGATAACATCATTAGCAGAGGATACCATCATTAGCAGAGGCTAACATCATTAGCGGAGGATAACATCTATAGCGGATGATAACATCATTAGCAGAGGATAACATCATTAGCGGAGGCTAACATCATTAGCGAAGGATAACATCAATAGTGAAGGATAACATCAGTAGTGGAGAATAATATCATTAGTGGCAGCTAACATCATTAGCGGAGGACAACATCATTAGCGGTCGATAACATCATTAGCAGGAGCTATAATCATTAGACAGAGCTGAAATCAATAGTGGGAATTAACAATAACGAGAGCTAGCATCATTAGCAAGTGCTAAACTCAATAGCAACAGCTAACATATTTAGCAGAAGTTGAAATCAATAGCAGCAGATAAAACCAATAGTGGAGTGAAAACCTATACCGGGAACTAACATCAATATCAGAAGCAAGTACCAACAGAAGGAGCTAGCATCAATAGCCGAAGCTAACATCAAAAGCAGAAGCTAACGTCAATAGAGGACGCCAACATCAATAGCGAGAGCTAACATCATTAGCGGGAACTAAAACCAATAGCAGGAGCTAACATCAATAGCGGGAGCTAAAATAATTAAGAGCTAAAATCAGCAGCAGGAGCTAATATGAATCCAATCAAAATTTAGATATTGAAAGAATGCTTCAAGTGAAATGAAGCATCAGTAAGCCTATAAAAACATTGTAAAATATTTGAGAAAATGTTTTCAAACCTTACCTTAGCTTGATTTTGAAACTGGAGCTCTTTCCTGCTGGGCTGCCATTTCCAAGCAGGAGCAGCAGAAATGTGTTTGGTCTTCATTTCCATTCTTGCACTGTCTCCCATTACAACAGGCTCCGGTTCAAGTCGAAAGGGCTGAACGTTACTTACTGTACAAAGTTTACTGTGACATGTAAATGTCAGCATGGTCACCAATAATAGCGTATAGACAATCTTACTGTAATGGTAAGTTGCTTCTATACCTTTAGCACATTGATCAGAACGTACACAAGGGTGATTGATAGCCAAATGCAGAAGAAATGCACTGTTTTGACCAAAAGCAGAGCATGTCTGCAGATAATAGTAGCACTGGCAGGAGCAGCTATCTGACTTATATCAAACTGCCACAACATAGTGGCAGTTTTAACAAATCTGTAAAAAAACCTTTTTTAAAAATAAATTTTACATACTACAGCTTTAAGGTATGATTAATCAATATTAATTGATTAATATTGATTAACCAATCAATCAATATGAGTTGATTGATTGATATATAGGGTTATAAACCACTCATTTATAACCCTATATAAATTAGTGGTTGTAAAGGGTAACATAGAGATACCCTCTATAAACATTTCTATTTGCCTATTTTAGTAGTTGAAACACTAAATATACGTAATAATATGCATCAATACACAATAGAAACCATGTTAGAGCTACCGCAGAGGAAAACATCCAGTCTTCTCTATTTCCAATGTTGAGGCTACAGCCAATCAGCACCAAGGAAGCTGGATTACGCTCCTGGATTGGCTGTATAAAGTTTGCTCTGAAAGTCAGTCCTACCACACCAATGAATCCTCCATAAGATGTTCTGATTCACCACAATCAGAAAAGGACGCGATGTGTAATGTGCGCTGGTCCGGCTCGCCACAGAAAACTTCCAACTCATTTCCTGGACTCTCAAAAACCTGACCAACACAAAATACAGCAATCTAGCAACAAGTAAAAGGAATATATATCACTCTTAACTGCTGAAAAATATATCATAAAAACCACAAAACACTATTATAACAGGATAGCAAATTTCCTCACTGTGCAATATTAATACATTTATTTATAAAATAAATATTATTATTATAATTAAATATTAAACTTTTTAACCACCAATTATGGCTATAAAATGGTTTTTGTAAAAATAAAACAGCTTTAAAAAGGGTAAAATAACTTTAAATTCTGAGGTAAGCACATTTACATTTAGCAATTTTGTAAAATGTATTTTTAAACAAACACATTTTCTTTTTCCCCCATTACTGCCTTCCAGCAACATCGCCACATTGATTATTCAAAAAAGAAAGAAATATTAGGTACTAAACTCAAACAGCGACATAGCTTCACATTAATGATTAAAACAGCAAATACATTTCCAGTTTACTTTAGTAAAAAGCCACATAAAAGTTTAAAAATGTACTTCTGAATTTTACAACTCAACTTTAGCTAGCTGCTAGCCAGCAAATAGCCGCCTTAACTCAATATTGACAACTCACCAAGTCGCGAAAGAGGAATCAAAACTCCGCTTTTTCGACAATTCGATCTTCATGGCTGCGACATCTGCTTCATATAATATCTTCAGATTAGAAATGTGAAGAAAAATTCATAAATTAAACACATTTCTATAACTTTAACGCATCGATTTAATCACTCAGCTATGTGTTCTCCTGTAAGCGTGCGCAACTTTGAGGGCGGAACTTTCTCGGCTCACCCAATCACAAGTCTGCATTTCCTGATGTAACCAATAGCGGGGCATAAGTGTGAAACAGCTTTGATTGACAGTAGTTGAACCCAATAGGAGATCGCTCCTGACATTTTATTTACTAAATTGGCTTTAAGTGCCAATAGTGAATACAATATTTTTTTAGCTGTTAAAGTGACAAAACTGACTAAATCTTTTAATAAAATAACAAAAAGATAACTGTCTTTTTCTAATAGGCTACAGCTGTTTTCAAATACTAATAATAGTGGTAATAGTGTGTTAAGAAACATTTCATCTAAGTATTTCAGCTGCCTAAACTGCATTTTAAAAAAGATATATTGCTGTAAATAGGCATAAATGATTTTGTGTTACGTTCAACAGAAAAATCAACAAATAGGTTAAACTACAAATTCTGAACTGCAAGTAGCTGGCTGTCCATGGTAATAAAGGTCTGATTTCTGGTGATATAATGTGGCCAAAGCTCTCAAAACTAAGGAGATTAAACAAGTTGGAAATTTATCTACAGAGGGTGACATAAGCATTGAATGTGTCAACTTTTATTAACAATTAAATACTTTGTAGAAAAACTTTTTTTTTGCCAATGACAAAGATGTGTCATTTATGAAGAGATCAGTGAGATATATTGTTCAGGTGTGATTTTAACTCATTCTTCCACATGTCATGAAGGTCTGTGTTTTCTGGTCAGTTGATAATAATCGTGGGAACAGCACAAAGATACGATTAGGTGTAAAATTTACCTAATATCTGGAAATCAAATTACTTAACTATTCATGGTTTATCCAAATGTGGATGTTTTTAAAGATTTGGCTCATTTGCCTCAGCTTCTACACGTCTCTTCATTTAATATGTAATCTTTGTAATTCAGCAATTCTGAATGGTTTGTAGGTGGTGTTTTTTTGTTATGCATTTTAAATGCAACTTTAAACAAACACAGAACTGCAAGTGTCTGAGGAGGTTTGTTGAGAATTTCCCTCTGATGGGATTTTTCCAATTTTATAAATTCTGCACTCGACGTAGAAATCTCAGCCAGGTGCTGATTTTCTTTCAGTTTTTCATAATTTCTTTGCTTTTTTAAAAAACTGTTTAAGTTAAAACCAGTGTCTCCTTGAGCCAGAACCAGCGCTCTTAGAGTTCACTCTCTGT
>NW_006800458.1:206815-210274 GCF_000485575.1 Poecilia formosa | reverse complement strand
AGTTGAGGTTAATCAGGTCATGATTTACTGACTTCACTGAACACATAAACCTAATTACAGTGGTTCAGCTCTGTTATAAAAACACACAGTAGCATCACAGATGTGAGGAGGAGTTTTAATAACCTCAACATGGAAATGGTGACGTGATCAATTATTAACCTGCAGATACATTAAAACGAGAGGTGGTAAACCCCTAAACACACCCATCAGATTGTACATGTTCAATCTGACAGGTGACTATAAACATTTTTCATGCTTGAATCCACACCTGAGAGAGTATTTACAGTAATAAGCTGCACTAAAAGCTCCACCATGCAAAGGAGCACAAAACAGTACAGTAGGTTAGTAAATCATGGTTCTGTCAGAGATGTGAGCTGAATCACCATTTTGTTTTCTACAAAATGCAAACACTAATATTTATATAAAATGAGATGTTTTCTGTACCGTTCAGTCTCTCCCAAGCACAAATGTTTTCGTCCTTCCTCTCTGGAATATTTTCTCCATATGAAAATGTCTTTGCTGTAGGTCTGATTATTAATAAGGGCCTCCCAAAGGAGAACAACATGGTGGGAATTTGACATGATGTGCATCGTGGCCCTTTCAAGTGGTAGCAGGCTAACGTGGGCTAGGAGCTCACTTTATGTGACTACAAAGACCCAACTGTGTCAGGAGGAACTACGAACAGAGCAGAAACACCTCATTAGGAGAGCTGCTGATGACACTGAGCATGTCAAAAACACTGGGACATTTCTGCCTTTGCATTGTTATCCAACAACAAAGACTGCAGGTTTACACATACATACATAGTCAAAAGAACTAACAAATTACAACTGGACAGAGAAAGAGGAGAGCAGAGCATGCTGTGTGTTTCACTGCGTTTGGTGGAACCAACATTGTTATCCGGCTAAAAGATGGCTGGCAGGCAAACATCCAGGGTAATAAGCAGCAAGAGACGGCTTGAAATTCTGCACCTCTAATCGCTAAGAAAGTTTGCAAACTTAAAGAAGAAATGTGCTGTCTTGAAGGAAAGGCAGAACTCTAGGAAAAAGACATATCACCATGAATACAGAGAAAAATGGGCCAGTCAAATGTTCAGCAGTGTAGAAATAATGTTGTGAACCAATGGTGAGTCACAGGTAACATGTTGAGAATCAGGTGATTTGTTCTGAACCATGGAAAGGCAAAAACCTAAAGGTGCTTCAGAAGTCATATTTATCAAGTCCAAGTTAACTCCTGAAATATTATCCAATCATATCCATGGCATCCAGGTGACATTTACACAGCAGGTCTTTATGCTCAATTAAGACTTTTTCTTAAATCCAATTTTTTTTGCGTAGTTGTTCAGTCTGTTGAATGATGTGACTGCAATCAGATCTATGTGAGAATAGTTTATGACCCCAAAGCACAGAAGAAGAACGTTGGCGTCACGGCAAAATGAAAAGGTCGGATATTTGGGTCATAAACACGTAAAGAAAAGTGATTTGGGTCGCATTCGCCTGCTGTGTGAATGTAGCTTAAAAGCTACTCAGCAAATGTAGAAGCTAATAGTACTAAAAGAGACTTAATGTTGCATCACTTTATTGACCAAAAACACTAAATTACATCATGAAAATAGTTAAATAATAATATTAATAGACAAACGGCTGATACAAAAAAGCTTCTACAACTTTAACACATTTTTAATGTTATAAAAAGATATTTTGATAAATAATTTCATAACCATTTTAGATTTATCCTGGAAAGTTTAGACTGACTGAGCTTTACTTCAGGTTTATCTGTCATTACAGCTGATGCTCTGCACTTTGCAGGAAAACTGGCTCTGAAAACTGTTTACTGCTTGTTTTACATATTTCATGTTAACTTATGAAAACCAAAGAATTGGTTTTCATAAGGTCTTTTACTGTTCTGTCTTGCATTTTAAGCTTTATTTCTTTACTGCTTTTTACTTCCAGTATTCCTAAAATTTAGCATAAAAACATGAAAGAAGAAACTGTGTCAATTGCTGGAATTTGTTTACAGCTTTTTGTGCTAAATTAAATTTGTAAGGAACGAGAAAAGGATTATGCTGAGAGCCAAAAATGTCAGCACAGTGAAATAATTCCCATTCTTAGAGAACAATGAGCGTGAGAATCAAACCAAACACTGGAAGTGTTTCAAAGAATCACTTTGAGAGCCTCGGTGGCCTCCAGCTGCAGGAGAGCCAGGCAGGCGGATGTGAACAGAAACTGTGACTGATTTATTCCTGTGCTGGGAGGACTGGTCTACCGGCCTTCATGTCGTGTTTGTGTGGAAACAGATGTGAGAGACTCGACAGAAACAAACGACAATATCAAGACAAACTACTAGTTTTATTGGCCTGCAGGAAATCGTAACGGTGTAGGATTCTCTGAAATCACCATGTTTGCTATCTAACATGGTTATTTTTGGTAGCAAGCTAAGAAAAAAATAATCAGCAAAAGAGAGAATCCATTTCATATCACTCAATTTAAGGAGAACAGGACAGAGGAAACGCAAAAAAGTGAAGGACCAGGAAACGATACTCACTCAAATGACCTCCCTTTGTTGGTAAATATTATGAAAATGATCACTGCACTGATGTTTTCAAAAGCCTCTCAGATATGAACAAACTGTTCGTCGTTTCAAGAGATTAGAGCTTTTAACATGGAAAGGAGCTGGTTTAAAAAGTCAACATGTGTGATCTGGATTCCTCCTGGCAGCTTCCTGTTGAGCACCTTTGGGCTCATCAACGTGGAGATCCAGGAAAACATGGAGAGCAGAAGCAACATTTGGGTTTAGAATCAAGAAAAAAAAAAAAGCTTTTCTCCATCTCCTGATAAAGACGTTGATCCTTTTGCCCTAAAGCAGAATGACTTAGCATAAAAACCTTTGATTTCACTCCTGTGAATGCTGGAGCTCACTGGAGATTTCATGATGCTCCAGGTACTTTGATTCATTCAGGATTCAGGAAGAAAAGCTCTGATGATCAGAAGCTGCAAATTGTCCTGGAAATAGAAGCAGGTTGATCCTAACGCTGCAGAAAATGATCCTGGTGTGTGAGGAAGACGGATCCAATCTAACAGAGGAAGGCAAATAAAAATAAAACCAAAACATGATTATGGATGAAAGAAGACAACTTACCAAAATAAAACAAGATCCTTACCCAGAATCCACAAACATCTGAAATTTAATCAAATACGATTCATGGCTCACTCAGTTTGTCTGTTGAATGGAAGAAAAAAGCAGATCCTTATGACAATAATCACAACAGAACGTTGGAAAGAAGGTCTGGAAGCTGAACTGACCTTCCTGCCGTCTGGATCCATCATCCTCTAAAAATATTTAGGACAAATATTAAGATAATGGAGGCTCTGCACTGACATATTCAGTCAAACAAGGAGCTGAATGAGGTCTCCTGTCTGTCCTCATGGGTCAAACACACAGCGGTTTAATGGTTAACTG
>NW_006800458.1:185453-188071 GCF_000485575.1 Poecilia formosa | reverse complement strand
AGCTGTTTTTATTTGTTAAACTGTTTTTATTTGTTGAGCTGTTTTTATTTGTTGAGCTGTTTTTATTTGTTGAGCTGTTTTTATTTGTTGAGCTGTTTTTATTTGTTGAGCTGTTTTTATTTGTTAAACTGTTTTTATTTGTTGAGCTGTTTTTATTTGTTGAGCTGTTTTTATTTGTTAAGCTGTTTTTATTTGTTGAGCTGTTTTTATTTGTTAAACTGTTTTTATTTGTTGAGCTGTTTTGTCAGCAGGTGCAAATCTCAGCAAGAAGCTGGTGGTGGATTTTATTTTCAACCTGCTTGTAGGTGTGAAGTATGATGGATTTTCTAACTCAATATATGAAGTAAAATAAAATTAAATTGAAATAAATCCCTCTGGCCATGTGATCTTTCACTCTGGGGAGATTTTGTGGTGGATTTTAGTGTTTAAAGGGTTTCAGTAATATACTGTGTATTTATATTCAGAGGGAAGATGAGAGGAAGAGGCTGATATGTGTGATCAGGTGAGCTGTGAATTGATTTCATGTCTCTTTGTGTGTTTTCCTGAACTAAAGTCACTGATGGGCTACAACCAGCCTGAAACCGGCTCCTTCATTAGCTGTGAAGCACGTGCTATAATTTGTAACTGATGGTTAATAATCCACATTAAAACACCTCCTACAATAAGATGATGAGTAAAAAAGCAGAAATTTAATGTTAGGTCTTAAATACTGCATGGACGCTTTTTCAGTCCATGCAGTCAGGGAGCCATTTAATTTTAAACGCGTGACCTTATAAAAAATAAAATTTAAAACACAATAACGAGTTCTTTTAATGCAGCATGAAAACAGTGAAACTTTTTTGCCCTTTCATTCCCAAAATCTGCAGGTTTGTGGCTTTCTGCACTCAAACAGCTCAGCCTCTTATCAAGATGCTGCTGCTTGGAGAAGAAAAGCACAAGAATCTGTTTTTGTTCAGAAGGTGTTTGTAAAACGACACAGACAAAATTTAACAGTGATAAACTGGCTTATTCACCCTGTCATAAGAGAAAAAGTCATATTTTCACCATGCTATTCATTCATTTGTAAATGTCACAATTTCAAACTACATTTTTAAATAATAAGGTTCATTTTTAGCTTCAGGCAAAATATTTAGTTTGACGCTATTTAGCAGGCTAAATGTTTAGGTAGCCAAAAAATATTTAGCTTCAAACTATATATTTAGTTAGCAAACAAACGAAATAAGATGCAAATTCACTTCACAATAACTGGAAGTGAATGAAAGCCAGGCCTTCAGAACGTCTTTATAAATCTCTTCACCTCTTTATCGATTTTCCTCTTTTCTTGAACCTCATTTCAGCTTAAAACAAAGGATGAGCCATTTACAGCAACAGAAATGCAGCAGCATTGAAATATTCAGTCTACAGCTTGTACTTTAATAGGCCACTTCTGCTAATGGGCAAATATTTAGCTTGGAGATAAATAGTTAGCGCGCTAACAAGATACGGTCAGCTGTATAAATTCTCCCTAACCAGTTATCTTGCTATTCAGCTTGAGATCTAGTCATCCATTCATAATAATAACAATAATCAATAGTAAATATTTAGTAACAATGGAGTTGATTAACTAAATATCTAGTTTGAAACTGTGACATTTAAAATTGAATGAATAACATTGTGAAAACTGGACTTTGTAAAATGAATCCCCAAATTATTACTCTTAAGTTTTTAATGTGTAGCTCTACAAACAGCGCCCTCTAATGGTGCACACATTACCACGACTACAAAGAGTTACGGTACGTCGTTCTCACTCCTCTGGTCTGTCTGATGTACATGAAAGAAATGGGGATAAAAAATGAAAAAGAAACTTCAGAAGGAAATCAGCTGAGTGGCCATGTTGCTCAGACTGGGCCTGATTACGCTCGACAGCTCAAACCGCTGCTGTGTGTGTTTGTGAGGGAACAATGGAGTCTGATTATCCAACCATCACCTACCTGCAGGTCTCTGGTCTCTGGACTCCTTGTAATCAGAGTCCCTGAACAACCTCCATTAGCTTGGAATTAAGATGTGAACTGCTAATCTGCTTCCTGTTCAGTGGTTACGGTAAACTAATGAAGCATCAGCGCGATTCATTATTAGCTACAGTGATTACAGGTATGCATTTTTTCTGGATTGAAAAACAAGATCTACATCAGACACAACAGATGAGTGACTTAATTAATTAGCTCTAAAGAAAGAAACAGATGTTTGTAAAAAAGGTGAAAATATGTAGAAGTAGCTGCAACCAGCTGATTTTTACAGCTTCCATCAAAACAAAATTATTCAAGACCGAATTTAATAATCAATTCAGATAAAAACCTAAAAGCTAAATAAGAATATTGTTTCAAATTAAATTCAGTTTAAATAAAATAAGTTATTCATTAAACCTTGAGGAAAATTAAATATTTAACCTCCGATTGTTTCTGCCTCAACGTTGC
This sequence comes from Poecilia formosa, assembly GCF_000485575.1. Taxonomy (NCBI): domain Eukaryota; kingdom Metazoa; phylum Chordata; class Actinopteri; order Cyprinodontiformes; family Poeciliidae; genus Poecilia; species Poecilia formosa. The sequence goes on along the minus strand of NW_006800458.1, from coordinate 185,618 downwards.
TACAAATGCAGTTATTTTCCTTTGAACTAATTACTATTTTTAGTCTAGATATTTTGTCAGAAAGTCAATAGAATGTGATTCTCCTTTGTAACACAACTGTTTGTGATTTGTAAGTTTAATACCCTTTTGAGAAAGGGAGGGGTGAAGGTATATATACTAATATAT
>NW_006800458.1:171484-185290 GCF_000485575.1 Poecilia formosa | reverse complement strand
TATATATATATATACTTGCAAAGGGACGGATACGTCTGTGCAGATATTTTTTGATCAGCAGGATTTCACTCAAAGGACCAATCAGTTTTCTTCATTTATCTCCGTTTATTTATCGTTGTATCAGGATTCTCTCACAGTTGATCCAGAATCAGGAAAAATCATTGAACACCCCCAAGATAAGAATAAATAAATATTACTGACCTGTTACTTAGGTTTACATTAATTGATTTCATTCTGACTGCATTGAAAATAATACTAAGCAAAACCACTGAGCTTAAAGTCAACTGAACAAATTAAATTAATTTCTTTAACTTAAGTGCAACATTTCAAATATTTACATTAAAAAGTTTACTTATTGCTATTAATCAGGGAACGAGACACACCTGGGAAGACAGGACAGGAACAGGACTAAACACAGAAAACCTCAAAAATAACTACACACAAAACACAGAACAGGGAATATCAGAGTTTATTTAGTACAACATTTAACTTTTAAATAAAGATTAATTCAATTTACACTTAATTTACAGTCTCAAGTTTTCTGTTTACTGTAGCTGAAAACTAAACATAACAGAAGAAACTAATGAGTCATAAAATACAGAGCCTAAATTAGACATCCTGCATGAGACGCGCCAAACAAAAAGCTGAAATAAACAGTCAGAAAAGCAAACAAAGCTCTTCTTCTCCTCTGACACTTTGAGCCGAGCAAACAGCTAGAAAACCAGAAACACACACAGGAGCCGCTGGGCAGCTGCACTGGACCTGCTCTCAGCATCCGGCTTAACGTTCCTCTGTCACGGTAAGCTTGTCTTTGTCCACCATTTCGACCAGGCTGCCAACATAAAGGTCAAACAATTACTGGCCCACCTTTCTGATTCACGTTGCTCTTTTCAGTTTGCTGTTCGTGACTGTGGACAGTCGGCTTGAATGTCAGCTCAGAGGCTGCAGTTTGCTGCAAAACAGCATTAAAAAGTGACTTTTGGACTCAGGACTGTGTCACCTGATCACAAAACCTCTGCAGCATCTTTATTAAAAATCCACATTATTGCTTTTTGTGTTTAAGAGTTTGACCAACACTTCTGTGTTGCTATTGTGAATTTTTCTCTAATAAAACAATTTCCCACGTTTTGAAACAGTAAAAGAAAATCTGCCAGTGGAACTAATACCTTTTAAAAACTATATTAAGGAATTTCTATATCTTGTTAAAAAGTTACTAATAAGTCAGTTTTGTCTCATTTCAAGTGTACTAAAGTATTTTTACTAGAAACCAGACAAAACACAAATAAGATTTTGTTTTTGCAGTTTACAAATACAAAGAAAACACAAAATGCAATAAAAAATGCTGCAAATGAAAAAAAAATATATTGCAGCCACAAAAAAATGAAAACAAAATTCTACAATCAAGAGAAAAACAAACAAACATAAAATGCTGCAACTGCAAACAAAATGCTGCAAAAACCTCACAAGTTTCTTCTGGACTAAACATTAAATCATGACATCACAATCTGGTGATCGATGGAGCATTTTTTGTTTGTAGCATCATTTCTGCTTCATGTGTTTGGTGTGTTTTCATCATTCATGAGTTCCATGTTTGCACAGTCGGTTGCCATAGCAGCTATTGTACATGGGTGTATTTCTGTGCAAGGGTGCAAAATTGCATTATAGTTTACACATTTTTAGTTCATTGAACAAAAACAAAAAGTGTTTTTCACCCTTTACAATGATGTCAGAGTTTTGACACTCAGATTTTATTTGCCTCTGTGTGACCCATATCCAACTGGCCCACCTGCAGTTTTTTTCACCCCCAAAAATCCAGTTTGTGCCACTTCCACATGTGGAACTAATGTTTAGTTTTTAAAGTGTCTGCTCTGCGAACGGTCATGTTGCATTTAATTTGACTTTTACATCTTTGACATCAGATATGAATCATAATTCTGCACCAGAAGAAGTCAGACGGTAAATCTGGATGTAAAGAATGGCTGAAAGTTATAATTATTTCCTCTTAGTCTCTTTTTGAATGTAATAGCATGCTTCATGATGCTGCCACCACCGTGTTTCGGTTGGGTGAACAGGTTTCTGTTTGATTCTCCTCTGACTGCAGCGTTGCTCCTGTCTAGCTGGATGTTCATGTTTTGTTGTTTGAAGCTGTTGCTCCCATTGAGTCAAATGATGCTGGCGAGACGGAGAGCTATTTTTAATAACACCCTAATTTAGCGCCATATTTAACTCGTCTTTAATCGTTTCTCCTCAGGATTCGGGCTCCTGCTGGTTTTTATTCTACCATCATAACGAGGAACTGATTTACGCCTGTTAAAAGTCATTTCCTGTCATTTCTTGCCTAAGTGGGAATCCTGGCTGCCCTCAATACCTGGAGCAGCTTCAGAACCAGAACTTCTAACTGCATTTCCATGCAGCACATTGGTGCGTACATGTGGAATGCATCGCTCTGAGTCTGATGGAAATGATGAATGACCTTTAAAATATGCGGATATGTGAATATTAGTCTGTGGTGCTGGCTTGCTAAATGAAGCAGAGTGTCTGCAGCGAACATCCTGACACATAAACTCCCACTCTGAGGCGCTTCACTGTGTAATTGACTGACTGTCTGCCTGGCTGACAGTGTAAGGCGACTGTTTGGCTGAGTGACTGCCTTAACAGGCGACTGGTCCAGTAATTGTGTTGCTTAATGAGGGAGGGAGTGTTTGGCTAAACGATTCAGACACAGCTTGACGCTGATAGAACCGACTGCTGTAATGTGAAAACCAGCGTGTTTCCTGTCCTGAACTTGATCAAATGTTGGACACAGTTTATATCCTTAAAACTCTATGGACATTTTCTTTGGTTTAAATATTTAAAATAACAGAATTGTCTAAGATAAAAACAAAAAATCTGACACATTGTATTTAGAGTGCTGTGATAAAGTCTTGGCCGCTTTTGTGGAGGAATATTGAGCCACTGCTGTTTGCAGAATCGATTTAATGCAACAGTGGAAGTTTGTCCACCAGGAACGCCACGTTTAAAGTCAGGCCACAAATCAAGTAAAACTAAAACTAAAATAAATATTTAGTTCTGAGCTCAATAAGGTGCTAATTTACTTGCCAATAAACAAAAATAGACAGAAATCAAAGCTGGAACCTTTTAGAACCTCTTTATAATATGATCATCGTTTCTTTCATTCTTTTCTTGAACACCATTCAGCTTAAACAAAGGATGATCCACAGCAGCAGAGATGCCTCAGCACTGAAGGATTCAGTCTCACCAGCAACAGCTTATACAGAAATTCTCAAGACCCAGCTTTTATTTTGATAGACCACTTCCGCTCATTGGCAAGCAAATTTGCATATTAGCTAAATATTTAGCTTGGAACTAAATAAATATTTAGCTTGGAGCTAAATAATGAGCTGACTAACAGTTAGCTTCAAACTAAATATTTAATTTTGGAGTTAAATATATAGTTAGCAAGTTAACTGAAACCCAGTCAGTCACTTTATTGTTTATGATTAAATGTTAATCTTTGAAGTTTAAACAAAACCTGTCAGCAGGAAAACTTCTCTACATGCCTCCAGATTTTTATTTTAATTAACTGCTTCATTTCTCAGTAAATCTCAGTGTGTCTCTTTTTAATGCTCAGTCCCAGATTTTGTCTCTTTTTCCTCTGCTTCAGGACAACGTGCCTGTCAACTCTCCCATTTTTTCCAGGAAACTACCGTACTTTACCTCCGCCTCCCGCCGCGCTCTTGTATTAATATTTTCCTGTAAATATCCCGTATTGCGCCCCCCCACCCCGCGCTCATGTTAGCTTCTCTCCCATATCTCTGCAGCAATACCTTGAGCTTTGACTGTTTTCTTTTCTTTATATCAAAAGTTTTAATCACCGACACTCCGTGTTTAACGAGCTGGTAAATCTGCAGCTCACGTCATTTCAGCCACTTCTCTCTGTTGCTGCTGTGCTTTTTGACAAGATGCAGATGAAGACAAATCGACATCAAAAGCAGCTCTGATAAAACATCCAGATGAAATCTGATCTGTTGGCTAAACATGTCTGTGTTTTCATCAGTATAAAGGCAAAAAGCCGGGCCATGTTTTCCTGCCAACAACGCCTCTGCTTGTTTAATTTAATCCTTTATTGTCTAATAAAATACATTCAAATGACAGAAATGGAAAGTATTTGTGTTTATCTGTGACTGGGTCACTGACTCGTGCCTCACCTCAGAAAGAAAAAGGGGAAGTTTCTCTTTAGGTGTAAAAAACAGGCAGATATCTTGATTTCTCATTCAGAAGATCCATTAGAATCATCCAGTTGCCATTTTATTCAAAAATGCATCCTGTGATTGTTTCTTTCTCATTCTGACCCGACTGGATTGGTATTTTACTGGGAAGAACAGGCGCTGATTGGAGTCGGGCCGGCGCTGATTTCCAGCAGGTCATGAATACATTCCTCACACCACCAGTTCATGTAGCCAACACAAATGTGCAGAGTTCAAAAAGAAAGTTTACTCTTTCAAACTTTAAATTCCCAAGTTTCATTAGAGGTTCCTAATTATGTGGATCGATTTCAAAAAGCCAGATTTGTTGGTGGTCCAGAGAAACCAGCTGCAGAAAGATGAGCGACAGATAATCTGCTGCACAGACCTTTTCCTGGATGACATTATAGCATTCACATTTGGAAATATGTGCCTCCCCCTCCTTCCTGATTTGCATTTCTTCATTCTGAGAGATGAAAAGAGAGAGACAGAAATGGGAAATGAATGAAAAAGCTGATTTAGTATGCAAGCGCCACAACATCACAATGGGGAAAAGCTAAATTGAAATGTCATTTTGTATTCATGATGAAGCTGTAATAAGCTTGTGTGTGCCGTGTTGCTGAGCATGATGGGTGTTTAGTTTGTGGACGTGTGACAGGAGGAAAGAGTGAGGCTGTTTTCTACCTGTGGAGCAACAGTTTCACACTAACAGATGAAACGTTCACACAGAAATCATTTCAGCAACAAGGCGGTTCAGAGTGCTTTACATTATGAAAACATAAAACATCACAAAACATCACAAAACATCATAAAACATCACAAAACATCACAAAACATCATAAAACATCAAAACATCACACACTCATCAGCTGAGAAGAATCAAACACCAAAGTCATCGATGCAGATCAAGTATATCAGTGAAGCAACTTGGACTTAAAGGAAGTCAGTGTTCCAGCAGTTTTTCAGTTTTCTAGAAGTTTGTCCCAGATTTGTGGTGCATAGAAGCTGAATGCTGCTTCTCCATGTTTGGTTCTGGAACCAGAACCCGAAGCAGAAGACCTGGTAGATCTCGATGAACAAACTTCTCCTCTTTGATCTCAAATCTTCAAATGTCTTCAGATTCATTCATGGAGTTTTATTATGTTAAGAGGCTTTTCACTTCAACCCTTCCAAGCACTGGCTGAGTGTTGTGACCTTTGACCTTTAACCTGCTACTTTCAGGTCGTTTCTCTGACCTTCATGCTCTACGTTGGACTGAATCTGCTGAGAAGATTCTGGTTTTGAGTTTGGAGATGACCTTTGACCCTCCCCAGATTAATGAGGTCATTGCTGATGTCTTTCCATCTTGGCATTGTGTTGCAGTGTTTTGCTCCAGATCTGCTGTTTGCCAGTAAAATAGAATCATTTCTCATTCAAAGCATTTATTTTTTTGCAGACTTCAGGTTTGACTCGAGTCATTTCAGAAGCAGGAATAAAACCATGAGATTTGGCTCAGCTGAGGTTGTAACCCAGAGACTTTCTGTGGGTGGCAGCAGAACGAATCAGTGGGAAATCTTTGCTTGTTGGCCCTCCTGTGTTTGCATGTCTCTCATTTGCATATGTGGGCCGTCTCCAGGCGCCGCCGGCATCGCCTCTGATGGGCTGGCAAGCTGTCAAGCATGGACACCATCTCTCATCCCGTGGCAGCTTGGATGAGCTCCAAATCCTGGAGATCCTGGAGCGCATAGAGTGGGTGTGGACTGGAAGGTGGGTAAACAGCACTCTGATGAAATATTAGAGGGGATTAGGAGCTAATTACACTTTCACTTGGATAGATGAGGTATTATTATTTTCACAACTCCTATTTTTACTCAGGTTTTTACTTATTTTTAAAAGACAAAGTCATTTTGGACTTTAGTTAAACCATCTTAGTAGCATTTCTTGCCACTTATTTAATGTCTTAACCACTGGGGAAAAGGAAGAAAAGAAGAAATGCCCAACAATACTTCCAATTTTAATTCAGTTTATTCGTATAGTGCCATTTTACAACAAATGGTCAATAACACAGTCATTTCAGGTGGTACTGGTCATTAGCCAGGGTACAAAGCTCAATTTATTATTCAAATTAGTTTAAAAAGTTTATATCTAAGGAAACCCAACAGATGAATTGATTGGTCCTGACCAGCAGGGGGCAGCTTTTGAAAACAACCTTTAAGAAGGTATTTAGAAGACTTTTCATTAAGTCCACATTTCTGGATTTGAGAACAATTTTGGTGTTTGTGGTTAAACATGGATGAGCAGAATTATTCTTTTCTCTCTGTAAAGCGATGAAAACAAAGTCACCCAAAAATGGTCTGTTTTCTTCTCCAAATAGGAATCAGTCTAAAACAGCAGCATTTCATGAAAACAAACAAAAACCTGAGTTGTGCTTTGAAAAGAAGTGCAAGTTTTCCTTTTTCATGATGCTAAGCCTCAGATTTTTGTGGATTGAAATGGATTTTACAGCAGCTGCCTTGAAGATCATTTCACTGGTTTTATGAAACGACAAGTTTAGCACCATGGGATATGTTATAAAACAATATTAAAAAGGCCAAACTCTTTAAATGTTTGAAAAAAGTGGCATGTGGACAGATTAGTACAACACAACCTCTTGATGAATATTCCTTCTCCTTCACACATTGCAGAAATCGGCCATTTCTTCTGCAGATGAAAAAATGATGGAAAACCTTTTTTCTATTCTTAATTAGCTTCTTGGACTTTTATTGAAGAAATATTCTCCTTCAAGATACACTTACCTAGCGTTAGAATAAATGTAATGCACATTATGTAGGAGTTAAAAAAAATAAATCAGAAATGCCATAATTTAAGTGGGGGTACGGTTAGCCCAGTCGAAGAGCCCTCTAGTGGCGAAATGTGGCATAAAAAATTGTAAACGCATCTTATAAAAAAAAAAAAAAAAAAACTGCAAACATTTTCTAACAAGACAAAATCGATATTTGGTGCAAAAATAATAGCAGCCATAAATATTTTTAAAAAAATCTCAAATTTGATTAAATAAAATCACAGAAAAAAAATTTCCCACAGGGAGTGAATGTTCACAGCGAACAGTTCAGACGTTTGGTGAACGTCAGATCCGAACATAAAAGATTCACTTGCTGGCTGTCAGCCCACGTTTCTGTATTAAATATGTTTTTAATTGTCTGATGTAATATTCTAAATTTAAATGTCATATTTCCATTACTTGTAAATCCATCATAATTATCAGGAATAAAGGCAAACAAACAATCAATTTATGTTTAAATTAAACAGATTTCAATTAGTGATACATTTTCTGAAATAAATGGGCTTTTTAGTAGAAGGAGACAGAAAGGAATTAATAAAAATTTAATATCATTTTTATAATTGAAAATATTTTCAGATTAAAGTAAAATAAATAGTCAAATCATGTTTTTTATGTCATACAAATCAAATAGAGATAATCTAATTAACATAGTAATTTACTAACCTAGTTTAAGTATTATTAGTTTAGATTTTCCCATTTAATTGCCAGTCCAAAAACCAGCCCAGTTGGTGGCGGTGGTGCACCTGGAGAATCGGGATTTTATGAGGTCGCTGCAATTATGCATCTGTGGTTGTTTGTTTTTCCCTGGTGAAGTTATTGAAGATATTTCTGTGTTTCAGCGGATCTTCTAAACAGAGCGGCAGAAAAATAAGCATCTGTCGGCCTCAGCGGCGCTTGGTTTGGCTGCTGGACTCCATGAAACATCTGAGAAACGGAAATGACGTCAAGAATCAGCAGCAGCCCGAAGATGGACGTTAAGAGGATCCCAAGTCATCCTAAGGTAGGAGAAACGACTCCTGTAGCTGCTGACCGAGAAGACGACTCAAGGTAAGAGCTGCTGCGGATGCCAAACACTCATTTAGGAGCTGAATGAGCTCAGAAGGAAGCTGCTGCCATTGAAAATATTCTGCTTGGCGGTTTCCTGCGCTGTTTGCGCTGTGGTCATGTGATCTGCGGATGTTTTGATGCAACAAACATGGTGAAATCTGAGGCTCAAGGTTGAAAACCAGCGTCGTCTTACAGTGGAAAGCAGGTAAAGGCAAATAAACATGGCTGCCTGGGCTTCTGCAAATGGAGTTCAACAGCAGCCGGAGGGGGATGTTCACTCTACAAAGTGATTCAGAGGCTTGGCAAGTATAACTTTCATAAACTTGTTTGAAATATCTAAATATTGGGTGACCATTTAATGTACCTGTACTGATAAATATAAGTATTCAACCAATGTTTTGAGGTTAACAAAATCTTTCATTTAGATTTTTAAAGAAATTTAAATCTAAATTCTACTTAAATCACAATTCTTTTTTCTACAACTATCTAATATTTTGATGAAATTGAGTTGCAGTATTTGAGAAACAGGTATCCAAACTTATTGGTGTCGTCTTCGACCTTTGTCAATAGTTCAAACTACTAAATTTAATGTTAAACTTGAGAACGATTATTTTTGGTGCTGGAAGAACGCAAAGCCTCGTGGGATTTATCTTTTCTGCCTGATGACTGTTGGACAGATTCATACTCACTGGAGTCATCTGCTGAAGCTGCAGGTCAAAGGTCACAGAGGTAATGTTCATGTTGTCTGATTCACCATCTGACTTTCACAATGTAATCTTCTCAAACAGTTGTATCCCAGCTTTTATTTTGAAATTTATTGCTTTCTTCACATACCAGTTTGTTGTTTTTACTTCTGAATCAATTATAGAAAATTAGAAACTTAAAGAAAACCTAACATGATACTTTGTTCTATAATGTTCCTATTTTTTCTCAGCTATATCTTATTGCAACCTGTCGTGACACAACAGAGCTTTTGTTTATCTGTAAATACATGTTTTATTGGGTTAAAGTGGTAAATATAATCTGTCTTCCAATGTAAAATGCATCTTTAAAGTCTATTGTTGGACCTTTTTATGAGGCTTGTGCGAAATGCATGATGTGGCTTTAAGTTCTTCAAGCTAAGTATTTTAATTATTTTTTTATATCAAATGAACAATTTAGAAACGATGTAAAGCTACTTTCAACTCCAGTTAGTTACCCTAAATTAGCACAGGAATCTAATATTTACTAATTTTCCTTACAGGAGCTCTAATGCAATGGAGGAAGGATGAACTGGACATTCCAGCCAATAGGATGATCATCATGAAAACGTTGCCCTACAAACTTGGTGGCAGAGCATCGCATTAAAGATTTGTTTATGGTGAAGGATAACAGTTAGAGCTCACGGTGGAGAATTTAAAGCCTTGTCCTTTACCAAGAAAAACGGGTGTCCTACTATGTGTAAGTGACATACTTACACATATGAAAACCATCAGAAGCTCAACAGATTACGTCAAGAGGAAGCAGCTGCCTTTGATTTTCAAAGTAAAAGTTCAGTTTGAGCTATGGATTCATAAATCATGTTCTCTTTTGTTGCTGGTGTTGCCATTCACTGTTTACCTCCCAGGCTGCAGAAACGCTGCGTCTCTAATTGTGTTGTGTGTTTGAGGCTCTCAGTGTAAATGCCAGCTGCATCATTCAAAATGAAGGCCAGACTTTTACACCGACCTTTAGACCCTCATCAACCTCCTGTCTAACCACACACACAAACGTCTGGCAGCCTGTAATCCTCCTCGGCCGTTTCTACCTCAGTTTAACCTGGAGGTAAATATCACTCGTCTGCTGCCAGATCTCCCTCGTTCTCACCTTCTGTCTCTGTTCAGTTCATTAAAATTCTGTCTCAGCAATGCTAACACATCATCCAATCCACCAGAATCACCACCTTTCATAACTACCAGCAGGACGTTTTGCTGACCATTAAAACAAAAACTATTAAACTACAACATTTTTATTTGTATCAGACTTTATGTTAAATAAAAAGCTTTGCCTCAAATCAAATTGAAACTTGGGAAAAAACCCTGTGAATCCCAGGATTTTGTGCCACCTTTGTCTGAGTGATGTTTAATTTATGCTTCCTTAACACTTTGAAACAGTTTAACCTGTAAATGTAACGTGTTTAAAATGGGTTAGTGAAGGGCTGCAGAGTGTTGCAATGAAACGGGACTAAAAACCTCTGCAGCTTTGAACATGCAGATAATTTGAAATGCTGCCACTAATTCACCACACAATTAAAAGCTACTTTAGTTGTTTTGATTATTTCAAATTAAAACCCTTGAAAGTCAGATGCACCCTGAAATTAATATATTCACTGGTTGAATGCCTGTTTTCTGGTTTTGTTCAACTGTATCACTATTATGTTGGGGAATAATCAGGATCCATTCGAATTGTTATAAAGAAGTTACTTAATGCTCAGAGGCTGCAGCCTCTCTGCGCTCAGATATTACAGCTCAGGCTTGTTAGTAGGACAGGTGCCCGGCTATTTATCAGCCTCCCGGCAAGAAATTATTACATTAATGATTTGAAATAAACAAATTAGTCAGAATAATTTTACATTAATCCACAAAATCAATCAATTCTGTTTCATATTCAAAGTAAGCCTCTATAATTAGAAAAGAAAAGCTGGCTGACCTGCTGAGTGAACATAGAAGATCACTCAACAGTGAAACTGCAGCTGATGACAACCTGAAGTCAACGTTTCATGAAGACCCCACATAGTTCTTTACTTCTGGTAGATTCTGAGAAAAAGAACTGATTCCTACTCTGAACAGTCGGTGGAAAACATTGATTACCATAACATCAAACTCTTATAACTACTGAAGACATTTTTGCATATTTTGCTATTTAACGGTTTGTCTTGAGGAGCTCCAGCTGTTGGACACTGGAAGGCCTTTTTACCATCACCCTAATCTTTAGCTTGCTGCACAAATGGTTAGATGGAAGATGGCAGACTGTCGCTCCAAAACTGTTAGTCAGAAGAAACGTGGGGCTAAAAGTTGACCAGATGCGTAAAAAATGAAATTTCATGTTGGAACCATCCAAACTCATCGTTGAGTTTTCTACACCTAAACCTCATTGCTCCTGGGCAGGATGTACAGCAGAGACGCATTTTAAGGTTTCCTCTAAGAACATTGTACAGGCAAGTAGTCAAAGTCACAACACAGATTTTAACCACATGGTTTAAGATTTCGCTAAACAAAAACCATTTCACCCAATTCATCCACTGCATTCAGCCCAGATCCTGGAACAAGGCCTCTCTGTTTCTGTCCTGACAGGAATGGGTCGCTAACATTTAAGTTTCTTACTGAACACCGTCCAGCTACCATAGCTTATTAACGATGCCTCAGAGGAAAATGAATAAAGATCTTGACATCAGTGAGCTTTGATATGATTGGTTTTTCCTGATGTTTTGAAGAAATCAATAATGAAATGTCTAATTTCGTACTCCTGCTTGTTTTATTGCACTTTTCCATAACAGCCTGATGGAAAAAGTAAAGTGGATTTTACCCAACGTGACGCATGTTGTTCTCCTAGTTAATAGAAAACAGAACTAAATGCAGCTGTACTTCACTCGGCTCAATAACACGTTTTGTTGCCACATGTGCAAGCAAACGATGTCTGGAAGGCCTGCCATATGTTGTTGCTCTGAAAAATGTTGCTACTGTAATGGCTGAGGCCTGAAATGCATCCTGGGTGATTGGTATCACAGGCTTCATGCACACAGGCAAACAGTCAGACTGATCTGCTTTGTGAAACTGATTTTAGGATCTGCAGTCATTTCTCTCGCATGATATAAAAGTTATTTTAAAGTCATTGCAGAAAAGAGAATTTTACAAATTGGTGCATTTATTTCAGAAGCTCCTCTGTATGATGCCAAACTTTTATTTCTGTTCATTTTGATGATTTTCTTTGTTTTGCTAATGTAAACACTGTTAAGGTTGTTGACCAGTGAAATTAAAATGTTTATTAAAACGTATTAATTTATTCACCAGGTTCTTGTTTTAAGCAGCTATTCTACTGTCTTTATTACGACTTACTGAATCATAAATTTGTTCTTGTGATGCAGTAAAACCAACTAAAATCACAAAGTTCTTTTTGGTGTCTGAACATCTGTGGTGTGGCTGTTTTCCAGCTCATAAAGCTGATCTCCCATGGCCACAGATGGATGAGAAGTAAACTGTGAAATTCAAGAGTTAAGACAATAAAGTGGTGGGAAAATCCTGACTCAGCCTTTTCCTTGTCAGGAGTTCATGTGAAGAACAAACGATGTAAATCTAACACAGAGCCGCCTTTTCTGCACTGGGAAGGTTTAATCTTTTTTAAATTTACTTTTCTGAATCAAGGAGCCTCAGACAGACGAGAATGAAGTGAAAACTAATACTTTCAGTTCTGGGAAAATGGATCAAGATTTCAGATCTTTCATTTTTTAAATTGGAAATGAGACAAAAATGACCAAATTTTTTTTAAATAGAGCTAACATAATGCATGTCAAATACATTGTTATTTTTAATTTTTTTTGCTGAATGATGGGGCTTCTTTTGCAGATTGGGTTTCTGCTTTCTGAGACATTTTCCAGAATCTTCCATCTCCGTCCTGGATGGTGGGCTTGTACAAAAATGTAAAAGAAATATTATAAAATAAATGTTTGGATTACATTTCATTAAAACAGGATGTTTGATTCAGATCTTTCTGAATAATCAGAGGTAAATCTTTTAATAGCTGTGCAGCTTTTCACCTGTTTTACAGGCTTTGTCCAGATTATAATTAATATAATATTGTCCAGATAACAGAACAAGCATGTTGTAAAATGATTCTTTCCATTGTATTACGTTCTGTTTGATCAGCTACATGATGAAGGAGCTCAGGGCCACACATGTGGACTCTAACACACTCAGACTCCCCGCCTGCAGCAGCTTTTCTGGGTTTTTGTACATCAAAACTCCTCCCAGCAGTTACTGAGGATATTGGAATCAGGAAACCAGTGTAGGGTTCCCGAGAGATTAACTACATGATATAAAATCACGGAAACACACACGCACACACACACACACACACACAAAGCTAGTCTACAGTTTATAGCTGCTTCGTCTTTCTGCACAGCACCTTAATATTTAATGGATGTCAGTCCACTTTTTCCCTCCTTTCCGTCATTTCCTTTTCTACTATAGTTCTCGGCTTCTCAGCCTTTTCTGCCTTTTGGGCCCCTGAGAGATCTCTAGATCTTCTTTCTGTATTGTTTTAGTTGAATTTCTTTTGCTTGGAGGCACAAAGAAAAAAAATCAGATTTATTTTTACTTCTTCACAGCTTTCCTGGAACAAATGCTGATTCTCTGATGTTTGTCTGCAGCTTTTGGATGCATAAGGCATTTAGTTTCACTTTTAAAGCCTTTCAGAAACAACTTCCAGATATTAAAGGGGGATTCAAAACATGGCATTAAGTTTTGAATTCTCAATAGGTCCTGCTTTTTGAAAATTAAGCCAATGACCTCCACAAACAGCGATGGACGACCAAGGTCCACTGGTGAGCGGGGGTATTCTGAGTAAACTTAGAAGCGCCCCCTGCTGGTGGACTGAACTTGTATACCACTTTTCCAGTCATTTTGACCACTCAAACTGCTTTACACTAGAGTCACATTCACTCATTCGCCCTCACATTCA
>NW_006800458.1:141769-171022 GCF_000485575.1 Poecilia formosa | reverse complement strand
TTGCCTCTAATGTCTCAGTTTTACTTGCAAATATGACAAAATTACCTGCAAATTTCTGAAGTGTCACCAAAACAATCTGTGATTTTGATTACAAAGCAATTGTGAAATCCTGGAGGGATTGTATTGTGCATAAAAAACATGATTAGATCACAATATTACAATGTAGATTTTCTAAACAGTAAAAGTCAGAATTAAATGACCAAAAATTTACTGCATGTTGGAATATGTGTCAATGTTTAGCATTATTAGCATACAGGAAACAAAGAAAGCAGATGTGGGAAACTTTAAGCCTGTGATGAAGAGTGTCTTATAAAAGCTTCGTTTCTGCCTGACATTTTAAGTCTCCTACTTTTGGGTCATTTTAACGTCTGAGAAAATGTCAAGTGGACCAGTGAGCAGACCACAATCAGGCAAAAGGTTTGAAAGTCATCTTCAGAATATTAGGTTGTTCCAGAAAAAATTATTTCTACATAAATGTTTGAAAAGGCCATCGTGGCATTTGTTTAGAGGAGCAGTAAAAACCCTCTTCCTAATAGAAACCAACATTTTATCCCACAACAATAATGAATGTTACTAGGAGAAAATGTGGAAAAAACTGATACGTTTAGGAGAAAGTGCCTGATTTAAACGCGTATTGTTTGCACTAGCATTTATGTGTCTTTGAAATGATGGGATTCTAACAAACTTCCAAGTTACTGAAGTGAAAAGGTGCTTAATTATATTTTTATTACTTTATATAACTGAACCTTTCTGTTGCTTAACGAGACAAAGCAGGACTGCAGAAATACTGAGTAGTCGAATTAACAAGAATCAGACATTGTCAAACTTAACAGATCCAAATGTGACTTTTAGATGAGCTCAGCGTCTCAGAACTATTGTTTTGCTCATGTCCTGCGTCTCTACCGTTGTTTCCCTTAAGAGATCCAAATGCTGCAATCATTTCTGACAGGTAAGGGTAAAACTCATTAGAAAAGTTAAACATTAGTAACTGACTTGTTCTGCCTCAACAAAATACATTTTTATTCACAAGAATGAACCATACAGAAAAACTGAACTTAAAACTTTAACACAGAATATCTATGAGAGGAAATACTTTCATCTTTAGATGTTAATGTTCCACAAAGAAACGTTCATTAACCTAGAAATGTCTCATCATTTCTCTCCACTAATTTATAAACTTAGTGGAGAGACTGGATTTGAATGTTTGCGGTAATTACTTGGTCAGTAATTAAACTTCCAGCTTCTTTGGAAAAAAAAAATCCTTTAGAAATGTTGATGGTAACATTAGCATTGGACATGTTTAGCACTGAGATGCTACTTTAGGCTGGAATAGCTTCGCTAACAGTTTATTTCTGCTTGTTCGAGGCAGAAGTGAACACCCAGTGGCCATGGGAAGCAGCTGTCTTCCATCGCCGTGTCCGCATGGCGCTTGTGCATCAGATTTACTGGTGTACCAGAAACATATGAACACAAAGGTTCCGGCCTGGAGCTGTGCATCCGACAATCACAATGTATGTTTTAAATAATCATCAAATGTCCATAAACTCTCCACTCAGTCTTGTTGAAAGCCTCCCAGATGAATAGGGTTAGTACTTCAGACAGTATGGCTGCATGAACGTTTTGTATGTCTTGACTTCAAGTCTGGCTGCTATTGCAGCACTAAATGAGTAATTATGACAGAGAAACCATGCAGCCATGCACCAGCAGAGCTTTCAAACTGCTGCTTCTCCTCCGTTCATCAGGAGCTTCCTGGACTCCATTGCATTCTAGACTGGGTGACTGAGGTCTGCATACTTCTGTTTTCTTGTTGCTGGTTCCACATATTCTCTTCCCCGCCTCCTCTTATGTCCAGCTAATCTTTCTTGTGTTGAGCCAGAAACACCAGTCCCACTGTGCTGCTCCTGTTCCCTGCCTCCCTTTAATCCATCTGCAACAGCAAAAAACTGACATTGTAAAGTTGCTCCCAGCTGGCCCCCTACTTCCCACCTTAATTACCTGTTTCAGCCCCATTGTGCAGTTCCCTCCCCACACACCTATCACCATTTTTTACTTATCGCTTCATTCCACACAGATCCCTCATGTCTCCTGCTGGACAACTCGTATGTTCCTTTTATTTCCCCTTCACCATCATATAAACCCACCACGACCAGGATTATTGTGATATTCAGGAATCTCAACCTTTACCACTCCATGTTCAGATGACGGCTTGGTCAGAGCTCTGGGAGATGTTCGAAGTTTGGGAGTTTCAAACCCAGCCTTGCTTTAAACCTCTCTAACGTTCTTCCTGACCTGTCTGCTCTGGGCTTCATAAAACCGTCTGTTCTCCAATCTGAGGCCAGAATTACAAATCGCTATGTATGCTTTCCCCTGGATGTTTTACAAATATGTTCTTTGACTCATGTAGCCAAATTGTATTACTGCATATTTTGCAGACATCTTCTCCTGCTCCCAGACAACCACTGCTCACTTTCTTGCAGTCCAAGCATCAGGGGATGTGAAAGGATGAAAGCAGTAAAAACCCCAGCAATGACTCGCATTGTTGTTTGAATTGAATCGGTACGCTTTACGTCCAATTAAACTAAGAATGTCAGGAAGTAAATTGGACAATAAACTAATTTTTGATTCCTCCATGTTTGAAACGGAGAACAAATGAGTTTGAGTCCAAGTCGAGATGTAGGCCAGAGCCCCACACCAGTATTAGCTGGTGTTGGTTTATGAACCAGGCTAGACGGTTCACCTTGCTGACAAGAAATGGAAACTAATGTCCTAAAACAATGCATACCTGTGTATGCATTTACACAGGTAGCTAAGTTAACATATAGCTAATGTTGGCTATATTGCTTGGGTGAGATGCAGGTAGAGAATATTCGAGCTCGTTGGTTTTGTTAGCATGGTAATTTGGTGATGGACGAGACAAAGTCTTGAGCTTCAGACCGATCTAGAATAAAACACTAACGAGACGCATATACAAATTCAACAGAACTGGAATTTGGACCAACATAGTAAGACTTTGACAGGCACATGGGTGATTTGTAGAACAAAATGTTCCTTTAGTGATTTTTCTTTTACTCCCCTCTTAAATTTCTCTTCATTGTTGGCCTCTCTTAAGGCGCCACCGTCTCCCTTTAATTGGGCGTCATTATTGAATCTTCACAAGAGTGTGATCGTCTCTGCACACCAGGTGCCACTGTGGTTGGTGACAGTTCTGTAATAATGAGGACTGAAGCTGCAGAAATCTGGTTTCTGAGTGTAGAGCTTGGCACACTCAAGGGTTTTGCTTCTGATCCATGAATACATTTATGTAAAAGAGAAAGTTGGCAGCAGGAAAAAGTTAGTTTTTACTTACAAGGTTGTCTGAGACCAAAAGAAGAACGTTACACAAGAAAAATCATCACAAGTTGACGGTTCTGACCAGTTATGATGCAAAACTTGGTATGTTGTAGTCAAATTTATTATTCATTAAGTTAACTGATTTTGCACAGTGATATAAGATGTAACACATCTGAGAAATAAGAAAAACTCTTAATTAAAACAATGCTTTGAGCTCTGCCTCTGAGCATGGAAACGTTTTTCTTGTACCTCAGTGAGGAAAGTTTGTCATGAGTTTCCCTCTAAATCTTGTTTGGGAATCTTATGCTGATATGACTGTTCAGATGATTTCTGAAACCAGAACTAAAATATATAAACCCTGATTTAAGATGATCCTGTCATGTCACTTGTAAAGGAGGATGCATCTGAATGCTGGTTTTAGCAGAAAGTGATCCTGTTTAAGAACAGATTAAGATTGACCTGCAAAGCGGAGAATCAGCTTCTGCTGCAATAAAAACCGTCATAAGTGCTAGAACTAGAAAACATATTTTGGATTTGTCTGAAGTGCTAGTTTCACTTTGAGGAGATGCTCTTCTTTGGTTTGTGGACTTCTTTCCTCTGAAATGTTTCAGATCTTACTGTTATGATCTTTAGCTGACCTTCCAGAAAGCTTCACTAATGCATCTTCTGTTTACAGAATATTTTCTCAAAGGTTTTTTCTGAGTATCGCAGCTAGTCGGGGCTCAGAGATGCCAGTATTTACAAAGTAGGAAACAGCTAGCTCAGAAACAAACCCATCTCTTTTCCCACCAGACATGTTTGTTGATTTGATGAAATTCATGCCAGATGATTTATACGACTGTCAGAAATGGCATTCCCCCTTGCACCAGAGCAGATTTTAAAATGACCTCCGAAGTGCAGTCAACTTCCCCAGAGTCCTGATAACGACCTCATTATTTGTGTTGAAGCAGAGATGCATCTAAAAGTTGCATCTCTGCTTCTTTAAGCTCTGGAATTGGTTTAGATGCTCACCAGTGTTTTGCATGGTGGGTTTCTCCCCATGATCACTAGTGATGAGATGCACACCTTCTACTAATGGAATACCTGATCGTATCTTACTAATCATTCATGACATGAATGTTAATGAATGTTATTAATGACATTCATTAACATTCATGACTTCAATGAATGTTCATCTTCTTGGCTTGTAAAAAGTGTAAGCTGTGAATCCTCCTGATTGATGGCTGCACGCTACCGCAGCCGTCTTTCCTCAAAAGGTTTACGATAAAACAATGGTTGCTTTGCCTCCTGTCTGTGCAGCCGACTGCGCAGAACCTACGACCGTTTTTACAGCATCATGCTGAACATTTTAACATCCTGCATATGGACTCACCTGGGGAGGAGGCAGATCATTTCTAGAGCCTGTCGCATACTTCTATTAATTAGTGCGTTGTTCCAGTTGAGCTGAATGATTTAGTTTTTAATGCACAAAGTGTCATATTTATTTTATTACAACTCTTTAGAAATAATTTGACTTGATTTGGGCTCAGGCTATCTGACGAGAGTCTCTAAATATCCTGGTGCTGAGACAGAGCTCAGGAAGTCGGCAGTGTCTGTGAGTCTCTTCGTCTAACGTGGAACCGATAAAGCCCCGAGTCAGATCCCTGATAAAAGATAAGTACAAGATTGAGATAAGAAGTCGTGCTCCTCTAACCACAAAGGAGAAGCTGCTGATGAGGGTTAGAGAAGAGCTCAGGCTCTGCTGACACGGAGACTTGAGCTGCTCTGCTTTCTCGCCTCCTCCTGGTTTGCATCGGCAGCAGGAACCTGACAGAGCAGCTGATCTGAAGCATGTTTTCACCCACTAACTTTACATGATATTTTAGCTCAAATAAAAAAAGCCTGGGAGCGGTTCATTAAAACTGTGACTGACAGAGTAAAGGCAGTTACCCACATAGAGACAGGCAGCAGCGTTACCTGCTGCAACAGCAGGATAAACTGCAGAGTAAACCAGCAGCCATGTCATCATTACATCCTGCAGCCATTAACCCTGCAGAACGTTTTCTTTGAGAATAAAGTCATTAGATGCTTTTCTGATTCAACCCCTTGTAACTGGGATTTCTTCACAACTGCATATACTTCTGTACAGAAATCAGCTTGAATGTGTATTCAGACAGGAGTGGTGGGATTGTGATGTGCTTCATTGTCAGACTTTGTTCATAATTTCAATTTCTAGCCACTGTTTACATTAAGATTTACTGCAGCTGCCTTCTGCGTCTGATGCAGAATTATGATGCATGTCTCACGTCGATGAAATAAGGGTCAAAAAATGCGACATGACCACTTGGGTGTCAGACCACTAGGGGGAGTCGACCAGTGAACCAGACCGTCAGCAAAGTGTCCTGATTCAATGCGACGTCCAGAGAAGGTCCAGGTGTGTTATCGCTCATATCTTTTGAGACATGCAGTCTTTTACAGTATTATTGAACATCGGGATACTTGCGTAGGTAATATTACATGCTCCAGACTCCCCCTAGTGGTCTGGAGGACTTCCGTTTTGTGGAACATTTGCAGTTTTCCTTCTCACATCTCTTTTCTGTGGTTGGAACTTTTTGTTTGTGGTTGCAGTATTTTTTTGTTTTCAGAGTTTTTCTGTTGCATTTGTGTTTGAGTTTTCATCGTCTGTGTTTGGAGCGTGTTTTAACATTTGTTGAGCGTTTGCCACTGTAGTTTATGCACTTTAAACATCGTGAACTGATATTATGTAAAAACTTCTGATGATCTTCAAACATAATGAAAAGAATAAGCAAGTATCTACAGAAACCAGTTTTCAAAAGCTTCATGCTGTGACACAGACAGAAAGGAAACATTTTTAATAACAATTAACTAGAATAGTCAAATTATAGCATCATCAAAGTCTAATATTAAAACTCTGCACAGAAGAAAGGCCTCTGTTTGAACACCGTAGTAATGAATAATTATCACCAGATGCTCTCATGTTGAGCTGAGCTTTCTGATGCTGATCCGCCCTCCTAAAGATGGAAAGCTTGGAGAAACCAGGAGGATGTGAAGAGACGGCTGCAGACACAGAGGAGGCTGATAAACTGTCAATAGAGCTGAGAAGAGATTGACGGCATCAAATCTGTGTGAAGAGAGGTGAGAGAAAGGCGGGAGGGTAGCGAGCCCAAGTAATTATACCCTTACCCTCCCCTCAGCTCTTTGGTAAATAAATGAGCATCAATTACAGACGACGGCTTCCAGTTGCCCCACTGTTGAGGCGCTAATTAATTTCACCTTTTTTTTTTCCTCCTCGCTGCTTCGTTTTAGTCCAGTAGTTGCTGTTGATGATTTTTTTATTCTGTACCTCCCATTAATAATTCTGCAGCGTCCCGTGAGTCTGGAGAAGATGGAGGGATAACCTGGAGTTTAGTCAACATAAAGCGTGTTCTGGTCTGCTGCTGTGTTTTTGGGTTTTCTTTTGACTGAAAGTTTTTTGTAACATAAGTTTGTAGGAAGTCGGTAATCTCTGCCTTGCTAATTTCATCTTTTAGGTCATGAGCAATAAAATTTGACAATACAATACAATTTGGCAAATAAATTGTAGAAAAAAAGCTCTGAGGATGTCAAAGTGAAAAATGAAAATTAAATTTGACTTGAAATCAGTTATTGCATAGATATTCCCCCCCACATCTCATCAGTATTTAGTATTTACACCTCTGGCTGCCGTCCCAGCAGGGAGTCTGTGCAGTTTTCCTCCATTTTTCCTGCTAAATGTTCCAGTTCTTCCAGGTTGGTGGAGATTAACTGTCTGGGCTTTGACTAAGCCACCCCAGAACCTCCACCTTGTTGTCTTCAGACCATCTTTGTATAGCTTTAGCCAAATGCCTTGGGTTGTTGTCTTGATGGAAAATAAATATCTGTGAAGCGGCCGTTCTCTGGGTGATGGACCTGCTGCTTTCAATCAATCAATCAATCAAATTTTATTTGTATAGCACATTTCAGCAGCAAGGCATTTCAAAGTGCTTTACATAATTAAAATAAAAACAGCATGTGACACTGAATAAACAGTAAGAAAAAGAGATTTTGAAAAAGATAAAAACCCCTTTTAGGACTTTGGTTAAACGTCGTTTAACTGGGACGTTTTCCAGGGGGCTTTACATCATCATTGCCTCTTTTCTACAAGTCTTTGATGAAAAACTAACAAAACCTTTCAGCAAGTTATTTAACATGTTTGCTAATATTTAACATGCTAAAGGACATAGAAGGCAGTTTTAGGTCAATCATTTTTGAACATTGTTAATCTCTATTATGATTTAAAACAAGCTTTTCCATCTTGTTGAAGTTACTTTTAAAGCGTTTCTTATTACTAGTGTAGTAAGATACTTGCAGTAGAAAAAACAAAACACAAATACTTAGTACAAAACACAAAACTTTACGATCTCTTGGTCTTCTGGAGAGACTGGTCCTCACCTGTTTTCACCTGGTGGTGAGGTCTTTGTTGGATCCGCTGTAGTTCTGTTGGTGAGGTCTTTGTTGGTGAGGTCTTTGTTGGTGAGGTCTTTGTTGGTGAGGTCTTTGTTGGATCCGCTGTAGTTTGGCTCCCAGCCTGGGATCAGTGCAGCTGAAGCTCTGTCAGGATTAATTTCTGGGATTTCTCTGGTGTTTTTAATATTATCCAGTCAGATTTCTGAGGGACGATCTGATGCAGAGTTTCAGTTACTATTTTGATGTCAGTCAGTGACATTTTAGAACCTGATTCACTTCCTGCTTGAATGCTTCTGAAATTAAACTCCTAATCAAATTCAGTCTTGATAGTGCAGCAACTTTAATTACACACATTTAGTGAGACACACAAACGGAGGGAAAGTTCTGATGTTTAACATGCTAACGGACAAATCAAACGTATTCACACATTTTAACGGTGCAGCAGGAGCTGCTGCTGCCGCCTCTAATGGATATCACTTTATCTCCCAGCTCTGTTTATCAGTTGAGGCTTCGCTATGATTTGCTCTAATGGTTGCAAGTTTTTGCACCTGAACATCTCTGCAGCTGAAAGGAGCATATTGTTGCTATAGCAGCTGGGAAATGTGAAGGTTTATTTCATCTGCAGTATCAGTGACTTACAATCAACAGAGACTGGAATGTGATTATTGCTTAGGCAACTTTAATTCTAGATGACTTTAGAAATAAGCCAATTAAATATGTACAGATTTATTAAGTAAAGTTTATTTTTAAAGCGCTTCAGTCTGTTTAATCCAGGTCCAGTTAGTTTGGGGAGGTGTGAATGCTAATCCAACTCTGAAACTGACCAAAAAAGCGAACTGTGGTCGGTTGAAGTGAACTCTGGTTCGGTTTGAATGCATATGTGAAAGCCAAGTGCACTGGAGACCGCTCCAAAAGCAGGAAGTGGACTATTGTAATGCCCTGCTTTCTGCACAGCCTCCAGCTGTAACAAAACTCTGCTGCTAACCAGGACCAGAAGGCTGGCTCACATCACACCTGTTTAAAATCATTGCAGTGGCTCCCAGCACGTCTCAGGATGGATTTAAGATTCTTCTACTGGTTTTTAAATGTCTTAATGGTCTTGCTCTGTCTTACCTTGCAAAGCTGCTATTACCTTATGAACCCCTGCGGACCCTGAGGTCCTCTGGCTCCAGACTAACAGTTCCCAGAGTCTGAACTCACTTATGGAGAGGCTTCGTTCCAGTACTGTGTGGAAGGTCTGCCAGAGAATCTGAGGGCTGCAGAAAATGTTACTTTCTTTAGGCGCAGCTCCAGACCCATCTGTTTCACTGCATTTCCTGAATTTAATCATTTCTGCTTAGTCTGTGCATTTTCCATGCAGTTCTGCGTTTTTCTATGTGGGGTTGGTAATTGATTATTTTTTGTTTTTATTTATCTGTACAGCACTTTGAGCTGCTTTTACTATGAAGGGTGCTTTATAAATAAAATTGATTGATTGACTACAGCACAAGGCATTCTGGGTAACTACAATCAAAACAAAGCAGTAGTCCAGTGCCAGCAGGAGAAATGACAGCAAGAGGAACAACAGTTTTATTATTTCAACTGTAAAACTGGCTTAAATTTGATGTTTAACTTTAAATAAATCGTTGCATTTCTCAAACAACAAATTAGATGCCAAAATGTAAGGATTGTTTTTGTAGGTGATCCATAATTATGCACCCACCGACCGTTACTTACTTTCTAGTAATTTAGACCAGGGCTGTCCAAGCTTTTTGTCTTTTTGTAAAGTCAATAGTACTGACATATAAATAAAATAATAATAATGATTATAATTAAACATCTAAAACATTTTTCTTGTAGGTAAGGGAAGTTATTTTAGGTCCAAAACTCAAATGATTGTTCATGTTTGATGTATTAAAAGACAGACTTCTGTTTTCAGATTGTTTTGGGTTTGATTGAACAAATATATTCTCATAAAAACTGGATTCTTTCAAAATGCTATGGTGTTTATAAATGTTACTTAAACGCTGTTATGCTATAAAAGTATATTTAGCCAAGTTTAATAAATGAAATAAAAGCTGATTTAGGACGAGCGAAGTCAGTTTTTCAGTAGGAGCCTCTGGATAAACCTGGTTCTACTGTCTGGAAAGGCCTGGTTATCCTGGTTAGTCAGAAAGTTTAATGGAGTTAGGATTTTAAAAAAATCAGGCCAAGGCACAAACGGCCCCAGGTCATACTTTGTACACCCCTGATTTAGATTATATAAATGAATATATGAATATCTTGTTATTGGAGACATTTATCATCACAGAACATAATTAATGCTGGTATCTCTGCTGTAAATTAGCAATAATTTCCTAAATATTTAATAAACATTTACAGCTAAATTTATCAAAGTGCAATGGACTTTTGTCTCTAATTACATTTCATAGATTTGAGCTGCACTTTGGGGAATTTTATCAAAATATCACAATGAGGCGTTTGAAGTTGATCGGATATCTGCAGAAGGTGGAGCTCTGGCATGTGCCTCAGTTATTAAGCTTAGTAATTGGTGCCGAGCCACATGTGTATTCCTGGTCACTGAACTCTGTGTCTGCAGAATGAACTTGTGCTGATTTATTGATCGCGCTGCAGAAGGAGCTGGTGGTGGAGAGAGCTGGATCGAAGAAAGTCAGAACAGGCAGCAACAATCGGAGCAGTGGGCTGGAACCTGAATCCTTCTGCTTACAAACCGCATTCAGTTTATTTTCTGTCTTCTCAGCGGCTGAGAGGGCTTTTAAAGATGAATACGTTTGCTTCTGATAAGAAATATTTGATACGCAGCTCTGTGATGTTGAAAATTATGCATTCATGTAGCAGCTGACTGCAGATTCGGCGCTAACCTCAAACTGGCCAGACTTTACTAGTATCAACACGGACAATACGAAGTCAGAAGTGTTGAAAGTGTTATCTTACTCTTGAGCAGGAAATCCTGTTAAAGGCACAATTTTACCAGAAGAAAGTCATAAAATTCAGAAAAACAACCTCATCAGGTTGAACGTTTATACAAACTCTTCCTGCTGGACGTGCTCAGTATGCCTGAAACTCCTCCATGGAACTGAAAAGTGAACTCAAGGTTAATCAGAAGTTGTATACATTTTCCAGAACAGTTTTGAACTTTTCCAAAGACGTCCTGGGAGGTTTTGATGCCTCTCAGTCCGGCGGCTGCTCCTCCCTCTGTGCTCGCTGTGCATCAGTGTGTTTGATCACTGCTGCTTCAGCCTCATCCGCTCCTGGCAGAAGTGTTGAAAGCGATCCGTGTCCTCACTTGTCTGTCATTTGAAGGCAAACAAGGCGTCATGGAATCCCCACTTCGCCTTTGCAAAACGCTGGAACGCCGCAGAGACTCGGCGCCGGCCAAGGGCTTCACAAGCAGACGCAGACGTGCAGCTGGGATTCAACGCATTTGGCCAACTTTCCTCTCTCATCCAGTCCTCTGACTCTTTCACTGAGCAGTTTTTCCTCTACTGATATTTCTTGGGATGATCATAAAACAGTCCTCCAGCTCTACAAAATTCTTTGACAATTTTATCCACATTTTTTATTGTGATTTATGGAAACGTTTCCTGCCGTTAAACAGGACTGAGTAAAAGTAACATTTTAAACATTTCTGTATTTAGTGCCTCCCTTTTTTCACGCCGTTATGTTTCAGCATTTTTCTTCAAATCGAATTAAATTGATTTCTTTTCTTTAATATTAAACCCAGAATCCCGACATCCTTCCAGAGATGTTTGGTCAGATTCCTGTCTGGACTCTGGCTTGGCCCGTCCAGGATGCTGTGGTTCTGAAGTCGATAAATGAACTGAGAATGACGAGCGGTCCATGCTAGTTAGCAGGCTCTTCTTATTTACTACAGCAGCGTGAACACCTGATGAAATGAGGCCGGATGTAACCTGATCAATTTGCTCCTGATCAAAAATCAAACATTTTTAGTGACATTTTAAGGATTTTCTGAAAATTGAATGTAAACGTGGCTATGGATTACATGATGTACCAAACTAAACCTACCAGCATGTGGGAGCAGAAATAATGTATCTAAATATCTTCCATTAGTGCCGTGCACCTATATGTTGCCTTCTTTGGTTTGATGCGTTGGCTTCAGTTGGTCTGATGAAAATATAGTTCGCTGAAGGGAACACAAAGCTCCGACAGGAAGTGTTTGTAGAGAGGGAGAACCATGACTGACACATCGAAGTGAGATGATTAGGAAGCCAGGAGCAGAACCGAAGGGAGCCAGAATATCAGACACACTGGAGCAAACAAGGACCATAACAAGACATCTGAGCAGAACCTGACAGAACAATCCAATGAGGAACCTGAAATCCAAACACCTGCACATCATGACAGGTATTGTGTTTGAGTGCCGCAGAGCAAACATCCATACAAATAAGGCAACAGCACTGAGGTAAATGATGGAAGCTATGATAAGATACCTGAAATTATGTTGAATATTCATAAATGAGTCAATCTACACAGAGGATGATGAGTTTAAACTCCTCAGGATGCAGAATATTTTCTAATCATCTTAAAGATTAATGTGGATTAATGGTTTGAATCCCAGAGTGGTTGTTTTGCATGAATTTCTGCCGGAGCCCAAAAACGAGACGGGCAGCTGAACTGCTCTTTCTGAGTCGTCTTTAGGCATGAGTGTGTTCGTGGTCGCTTGTTCTGTTGGTCTCTGTTTTCCTCTGATGGACCAGCATCCAGGCCCAGGGCTTTTCAGTTTCAACCAAAAGTATGTACTTATTTTTCTGGCCCCAGTGTAGCTCCGTGCAGCTGCACTGGGGCCAGTGTAGCTGAATCCAAATGGCCTCTTCCAGTTTAACAGAGGTTGGATGAATTGTTCCACATTA
This sequence comes from Poecilia formosa, assembly GCF_000485575.1. NCBI lineage: Eukaryota > Metazoa > Chordata > Actinopteri > Cyprinodontiformes > Poeciliidae > Poecilia > Poecilia formosa. The sequence goes on along the minus strand of NW_006800458.1, from coordinate 158,357 downwards.
TACACATTCTATCTGTTATTGCTTTGTTGATCTTTAAACGTAGATGTTCCTATTTGTTGCTCAGTTTGAGGTTATTTATATAACAAAATTGGTTAATAATTTAGTAGGTGATAAATGTTGGGTGTTCAGGAAGTGCCATATTTGTCATTGCTGTTATTTTGAATGTTTTCTCTTCCTGCAGCAATGTGCCAACTGTCTGCCTTTATTGGAGGAGCAGCTGCTGCTCAGGCTGTTTCAGACCAGCTAACTCAGGGAACTGAACAGGAAAGGGTCCGTAAGGCCTGGGATCTCCATGGCAGCCTGGGGAAGTCTTTTGGTTCGGACACTTTGTTTCCTCAGACGTGGAGGACAGATAACTGCCTCCCTGCGGCCGCGGGCTGGTAGACGAGTTTTTGAGATGGAGAGAAATCAGATGGCCGGGACATGAGGCTTCATCGTGTGCGGCCCAGATGGCTGTTTTACAGATACATCTAACACCCACACTAACACACTCCTAACAAAGGGTGAGGGCAAGTGAAGCCATTTATTTCTGTTACCAATCACCAATCTCAACACACACACCAACGCACAGACATCAGGCCGCCCTCAGGAGATTTATAGCTTTATTGTTGGTGTGTGTCTGTGTGTGTGATGAAGTGTTTGCAGAGAGGGGACAGGTAATTGAAATAAAGGCCCTCTCTCCTCTTACCTTCCTGAAGCTATCTGGCTTTCTGCTGTTCTGGTAACAATTAGGATCATGGGGATGAAAAAGCTTTCGGACGGGCCGCCGCTGGCAGCTGACATTTAGAGCGAGAGTTACAGGCCGGAGACGGCCCATGTCCTCAAATTTATAGTTTTAGCCCACAATATAATAACACTACATTTTAAATCTTCTTTGTACCCAAACTAAAGGTGGGAAGATTCGTCCAAAATATCAATTCCAAGTCAGATCGATGACTTGGCTTGACATTCCCTCTTGAAAGTTTATTTTATTTTACTGTTGTAGTTTCTCAACTCTTTTCTGTCTGTGCATTGTGTTAACATTAAGTATCAAAAGGCAGTTATAATGAAAATTGACTTTTTTGAGCTTGTGTTTTGATTCTTTCCTGCATGTTTGATGAATCCTTCAATCTCCCATGGCAACCATTCTGGATGCAGAAGCACTTATTGTCACCAAACCGAGCGTCCGCTGGCTGATCCCGACTAGCAGCAGCAGTAAACCTGGTTAGCTTTTCAGAGGTATTTTCACCAAGGTTGTTTCTGTGGTTTAATCATCAAAGGAGATTTTAAGATAAATTGGATTCCAAAGGAGGAGGAAAGACTCATCTGAAAGGAATGGTTAGGCAAAATCATTTTTTCAAAATTTGTTACTTCATAAAACCGCAGAAAGATGAACTGCTGAATCAGACGATCTGGCAGAGAATGAGCTTTTAACCAGAGCTGTTCTGTGAAACCAGACTCCATCACAGTTTGTTTTTTTGAACATTTAAAATATTTTATGGGTTAAAAACCCACATTTTTAAGAGTGAGAAACTTTCCTCAGTAACATCGCTGGGTTTGTGGCGGTACCAGTTCCAGATCTATGTTGAAACTTACAAGGCAAATAAAACGAATCCTAACTGTAACTTACTGAGTTCCAACACAAGCAGTAATGTTTTTGTTCCTTCGTGACTCATTCGCTCAGAGTCTCATCCAACCTGCCCCGGCTCAAAGAAGCAGCAATTAGTGATTTTACAGACCTTCACATGAATTAGAATGGAGAATAGGGACAAAGACGCAAACAAAACACACTGATGCCCTCGCATTGCATTAAAATGAAGTAACATGCACACACACACACACACACACACACACTGAGGATGAACAGATGCAGACTGGAGGAAAGGCTGCAGAGCAGAACGGATCAGGAGGGACTGCAGGAGAGGTGAGAGCCACACCAGGAGCAGGAAGCCACCAAGCTCAGCCGCACTAATGAGGGTCGTGTTAATTGAAGGCAAGTAATTATTCAGCCTTACTGCTAAATGATCTGATTCCAGGCTTCATGTCAGTCTGTCGTAAGATTAGCTTTAGCCAGACTCGCAGCAGGAACAAGAGAGCATCTTGACCTGCAGCTGGATTTCCTGAACATCTGGCCCAGTTCTGCCAGAGAAGTAAAATTAAACCTTATTATTATTATTATTATTGCTATAATTCATCCATAGCTAATGAATTAAGTAATCTTAATTCACTTGCTATCCAGACTTTGAAGAAGCAGAAACAGGAGCAGGCTGCTGCAGAGAAGCGGTGGGAACTTTCTGGGAAGCCTTAGAGAGCTGAGCTGTTCGGCTCTGCTCTGTGATCTCGAGTCGCTGAGAGATCCCAGCTCAGCACGGAGCCGGGCTCACTTCGCCCTTCCTCAGAAACCTCCCATGGTTCAGTAAGGGGCCACATCTGTAAGGTTAAAATAAACACACATTCTGTTCCTTCATTTTAACTTTAATTGTGACATATCACTTTTGAAAGCTGGTTATTGTGTTCCTTCGTCTGAGGCAGGCCCGCACACCGAACACCTACTGAGGAGGATTTAATTGGCCACCAGTGTGACAAGAATAACCGACTTCAAGAGTTTCAGAAGAACTGATTTCTTTCCTCCATACAAAATCCTGAGAGAGTCACTAATGATTCATATTGCACTTTGTCAAAGTTTCCAGAAACTTTGCTCCGACAGTGTAATAGCTTTATGTCATAATTCATTTCATACCGGAGGAATGTGAGCCTGTTCAGAACAGCAGAACAGAGAGAGTGTAATGCTAACAAGCAGTTCAGGGTAGATCCATTAAAATGTAAATATAGCAGGGATCCTGCTTCAGTTTTGGAAACAGTCTGACGTTGCAGTGGGATGTGTTCAGATGCATTTCCCACCATTCTTTCATACGGTTACTTCAATAACTTACATAACTCATTGTTTTGTACAAATGTCATACAGACGTGGCAACCAGACATATAGAATAAAATATCATAGTCGTTGCAGTGTTTGATCAGATTCCTGAACCATCTCTCCTGTGGATCAGAGTTTCACCTGAACAGGAACCAGTCGGTCAGGTGACTCCACCTGCTGTTCCTCCATGTCAGCAGCTCTGTACTGACAAAACCTCTCTGCAGACATTTTGTCCTTCTGCTCTGATTGGTACTTTTTATTTGACTTTTCTAGCATTTCGCAGCGTTTCTAAGATAAAGATCTGTGATGCTTCAGTGCTGCACTGTTTCCCCACATACCAAAAGTAAACAGGAATGTTTATCTACATTAAAGATGATGACATACCAGCTGTAAGTTTGGTGCTCCTTTAGAAACCATGAATGATCAGACAGATAAAAATCCTGTGTTGATGCTTTGAACTGAATCTGAAAACAAGTAACAAAAAAGCGGTTCAGAGAGAGAAGCCTGACGCTAATGAGGTTCCATGTTAATTGAAGCTGCTAATTAATCAGCGTGGCAACTAAGAAATCCAATTTGCTCTACTGTTTTGTTCTGTCATAACATTAGCTTCTCAAGCTTACACACACACACACACACACACACACACACTGGTTTCTAAACCCTGCTGGAAGAAATTCATTAAGAGTGCATGTAGCCGTTGCATCGTTGGAGCTCAGGGTTATTCTGTCCTGCTGGCTTTAGATGCTAAACCAGATTTGTTTTACCAATTAGAAATTACAAAAATATTTCTATTTGCTAAAAGGCATAAGTATTTTTAGAGAACTTTTAAAATTCAAACTTTAAAGGTTTACACACCTACACACACACTCCTTTAAAGCATTTTAATTTCAATTAATATTTCCTTTCACATTAAATACATTTTAAGGTAATACTTTACACTCTTCATCCTCGAATGACATGGAGGGACAGTTATGTAAAATATTTTCATATATTTGTATATATATATATATATATATGTGTGTGTGTGTGTATATTTATGTGTAAATAGAGCTGTAAAATATTCCAGTTCTTATGAGAATTGGAATGAGTCCCCTACTCTTAAATTATTTTTAAGAAACCATCATTTGATCAATAATATTTAAACATTCCACCAAAGTGGGCGGAGCCAAGACACAGAGGGGCGTGGCCAGGTGTGGTGTGAGTGACAGAGACCACGGGGGGTGTGGTGGTCAGGATGAGGAAAGCTCTGCTGCCAACTTGGCACTTTTCTAAATTATATTTAGCAAGTGTTAAAAACAAACGGCCGCCGACCCGTTGGCTCATTTCCAGGCCTGCAGATGCTGATGAGCATCTGATCCAGGTGTGCTGGAGAGGGAAGACGTAAAGAGCTTGCAGGATGGTAGATCTCGAGGACTGGACTTGGTCATCTCTGTTCAAGGCAAATGAACTAGAGAACAATTAAAGTTGACTAAACAGGCTGGATTGAACGAACCCTTGGAGCAGAAAACGGGTCTCGTGTTATTTCTCTGCTTTACAAAAACCTATAAACGTTGGTTGTGATTTATTTATTCTTCAGACTTTAAACATGTTTAAGTTTTCTGGTTCTAAAATATGATGCTGCTCGCCCTTTTAATGTCTTTGTCCTTTTAAAGAAGAAGATGCTGCTAAATTTAGGTTACACACCCACAGTTCTGTGGTTGGGCTGTTTATGGGCCCAGCGGAGCTCATGCTTCAGGATTTCCATTATAGTTCCCACTTTTCCAAACGGGAGATGACTCAAATGTTTCTCCAGGTCATTACACTTTAAAAAGTTGCAAGAGTTGTATGGATGCAGAGCTTAAGCTTACATGGCATGCTCAGTGGTTATATAACCCCACTTTGCTCTAAACATACAATATTTAGATTAGTGTGGGAATAACAGACCCAGCTGAAAGGTGTGCACATTCACACAAACCACAACAGAAAAATTGTACATGTGGTGCGATGCAGTTTGTTCACAGGGAAGATTTACGCACAAGCATTCAGATGTGTGTGTGTGGTCCACTTCACAAGGCTCCAGTGACATCAGGAGACAAGAAAATGAAACTGGAAGAATGGCTGTCCACACTCATTTCATTGTTCCGTGTGTGTGTGTGTGTGTGTGTGTGTGTGTGTGTGTGTGTGTGTGGGAACAAGCATGTCCTCAGACAATATAATGGCACATTTAAAGGATGCTGTGTGGGTGGACCAAATGTTGATGAAGCAAACGGAGCATGCAACATAAATAAATATTCACCTTCAATTATCTGCGACATGTTTTCATGTCAGTCCTGTGATCGTGACTTCTGCGTCTGTCAAAACTCTACGTGTCACTCTCAATCTCCTTCCAGCTGCAGATAATCAATTATAGAGGAGGCACTCTGCCTTACCCACACACACACACACACACACACACACACACACACACACAGAACAAGCTGTTAATCTCGTACATCAACATGTTCTGGACCCAGCTGCTATCAGTTTCAGCCTCGTCTCTGTTCAGAGAAATCCATGTTTATTACTTTAAATAACGTCCTTTAACAGCAGACATTCCTCTGTCGGCTCGTTGACGTGTGTTTCACCTTCATCAGCCTCATGTCTGCAAAGCGTTTATATGTGGCTGACAGAACCAGCAGAGAATCTGAGCTTCGTTTCCATCCCCTCAGCTCCTGTTGGGTATCAAACATTCAGTTTCACTTTGATGCAACTTTCTCATTAACTCCACAAAAATATGACAAATCTCAAAAAATAACTTGATGTTTATAAAATATGATCCAAAGTGACTGCGTATAAATCGACAGGAGTTTTTCCTTCATGACCTTTGACCTGGGGCTAAAAAGCTTCAGTTCTGATTATGGTTAACTTTGGTGGGAACCACTAGCTAAAATGTTAACTCCAAAGACAGAAATCATAATCTGCTAATGCCACCGTGTTGCAGCAGCACAGCGTTTAGTGGAAGGTTGTTCTCCACGCCTTCATCTTAGACTTTGGGGAAAATAAGAACAAACTACTGATGCAAAAATTTCAAAATAAGAACATGAATAAACATCTGACTATTTTAAGAAGAAACGGTTGAATCAAAACTTCAGTACAGATGCTGAAGTTTTCAAAAGAGCCAAGCAAATTAACCTTAGTGTTTAAGTAGAAATGTAATGTAGAGGAAGCCAAGCGCACCGCTTTCAAAGCTAGCAAAACGCTACATGTAAAATGAGGAACTTAGACTTTATAACACATTTTTCTAGACTCCAGTAGAATCAGATGAAGCAGCAAGAGAGAAATCTGTCTGGAAAATAAGATTCAGTGGCTCATTTAGGTCTTATGCTTTGGATCGTAGTGAGTGACAAAAATAATATCAGGACACAAGTAACAGGAAGAAATGTGCTTTAAGGCTCCGTCACTGATTCAGCATTTCTATTCAGATAAAACTGGAGCTGCGACTCAAAGATGATTATTTTCTGATGAAACGTTTCATAAATGCAGCAACACGTCCAGCCGCTCACTTCATGTCCAATGTGCTGCTTTTGTCCTTCTGTATTCCTGTTTCTCTGCAGCCGTTGGTCTCTGGACTGACCCGTTTTAGGCTGATTATGGCCGATCATGAAAGGCCCAGTAGGGGAACCAAGCCGTTCCTGAAGCAACATTTAATGCTCAGAGCTCTGCTGGAGTATTTCTCTGCCATATTTTCAAGGTTTTTATCTGATTTTAATTTGTTGCCTCAGTCTCCAGGGATTTCTGAAGGCAAGGTGGCCTAATTGTCCCCGGCATTAAGACCTGATGCTGTGGAGGGCCCAGCTTGTTTCTCATTTACTCTCTAACCTCTTGTTCATAACTCCTGCATGTCTCAGTCAAACTGCGCCCTGTAGGTAACGGCTCATATAGTTTTTCATAACCTGTCGTATCATTTCCAGGAGGTGATTGAGGAAACCAGTCAAACCAGCTAGATGTTAATTTATTTCTTATTCATTGCATAGATCTTGTCATACTGGATGTGTGTGTCTGCTAAAATCTGGTTTCCATAACAACATCCAAACGATAATAGGACACCTATTTTGTTTTCTCTAATTTACCTTTACTCCCCTCAGTGGTTGTAGGAAAATGTAATCCACATTTTATGTCACAAATATATTGATGTGTTTTTAGGAAAGGCCATGAAATAAAAGCTGCAGTGAGTTGAGTTTAAGAGTCACACAGAGGTAAAAATGCTGCGGGAGGCAAAGAGATGCGTTTAAACTGTAACATTACAACATTCTTTTATGGCTGCGTGATAAAAACTGACGGTTTGAGGCGCTGCCTCATGTCAGTAACCGTCTAGTTGGCAGACGGAGCGACGAGCAGGCCGGGCTGGAGGACAGGACTCAGCCAGAAAACTTTGTTTTGCAAACTGAACTGATGGACAGAAATGAGAGACACCATGTTGATACGTTTTTACTGGCTTCTCTTTGGACGACGTGTCCAGGTGATGCACCCCAGACTCTGCAGGTCACAGAACTGGTGTCTTTTCCAGGAAGTGATTGAGTCGGTCAGTAACACTGGTCACTGATATGTGACCAGTGTTACTATTTTTATAAAAAACAGTAAGGCTGCAGGTTTTAAAAATCAACACAAGACAAAAGTTTAATTCTTTTATTCCATCCAGATAAAGTGGCTTTAATTTAAAAAATGTTCCGCCATAAATTAAATATATATAATTTTGGTTTGGTGCTGTGACTGGGCTCTTGGTGCCTGGGGATATATTGAAATCTCCATTTATTGTGGGATTAATAAGGCCTCCAATATTAAAGTCTTTGGGTCACTGGGAGGTTAATTCAGTCTTGTCTGGAGTATTATGAATATTTATTCTGCACTCTTTATATGTGGCAATAAAATCTCCAGCTTGGCCTGGAGCTCCACAGAACATGATCATTTTATCGTACCCATCAACTATTTTCATTGTAAGAATTGTGCAATATTCAGTATTTGTAAATATTAAAACATCACAAAAAGACAACAATCGCACTCATTCTGGTTGTGAAAATTAGAAAGAATATCATTACAAACATTACATGATGTGAACTATATCTGTATAATTTGTGAAAATTGATTACATATTTGGACATCAGGACATCAGGGCCTCATGTTGGATTATTGAGAAGAACTTTTCCACTAGAGTGCCTCCAACCGGTCCGGTTCTGTCCCGGTACGATCGGTGATGGGACAGTAACGGCTTCCAAACTCTTAAATCTATTTCTTTAAAATGAATCTACTGAATTAGGAACAGCGGCGTATTAGACAGAAGAAACAGGAGGAGTTCATTTCCATAATGGTTCATAACAAAAAGCGTCTTATGTGGCCAAACCTGAAGCAGCAAACCATTCAAACAGCTGAGAGATGTTACAAAAAACCCTCTGCACAGTCGGGACAGAAGCACCAACCATGAGGAACAGGAGCAGGAATGATTACAAATTCTTTAAAAAGTTATTATGGTGCAACTTTTCATCCAGCCTCTCAAAACTGTAAGCTTGGAAGCAACAGGCAGAAAGAAAATCCACCCAAACATCTGCAGCAAGGCAACAGACGGAACATCAGGAAACGGAAAATATCTGAAGGAAAAGGTGATTAATAACAATCTGAGCAAATAGAATAAATGTAATGATTCTGCTGCTTCTGACATGATGAGATAGAAACCAGCATCCTGAAATAAACTGACCTGCATGCAACATGTAATGCATTTTTAATTCCTCTGTGATCAAATGAAGTTTGTATTTATGATTAAGACAGAACAAAGTTTTAGTTTTAATCAACATTTCCCCCGTCAGATATTTGGGATTCAAGGAGACGACCACACTTCATCCGATGACCGAACTTCTTACTAAGTATTTAGTTTCAAATTAAACACTTAGTTTGAAACTGTGACCTTTATTAATCAATAACATGGTGAAAATATGACTTGAAAGATAAACCCCCATTTTTTTCTCTGACAGGTTAAATAATCTAAATTATTTCTGTTAATATTTGACCAGTTTTACCATCGGGCCCAGTAGCAGCAGCCGTAGCTGAGCATCAGTTTCTGCTGACTTTCACGTCTTTGTTGTTGTTTGCTGGAATCAGCCAGGAGAAAATGATCAGCTGTTTAAAATAACTGAACACTTCTGATGCGATCAGGAGTTTCCTGATTTGTAAGCAGCAGCGGAGCTGTGAAGGCTGCAGGTCGTGACGGTGCAGGTTTTGATGTGGGAGTGATGGAGACAGCTGAAGCAAAGACAACAGGCTGAGGACAGCCGGGTGACTGACGGAGAGGAGAGGAGACGGAGGAGGTCCAGGCTGATGACGGGAGCTGAAGAGTGGATTAAATGAGCGGCTTATGGAGGGGAAGGGAGAGGAGAGCCGGTGTCGTCCGACTGCAGCACAATCACATCCGATCTAAGAAACGTGACGTTCCCAGACATCCACGTCTGCAGTTTTAGTTCATTAGACAGGATTTAAGAATTAAACTTCAATCTGGAAATAATCCAGAACTAAAGCAAATCTAAACAAAAACCTGTTACATGAACAATGAATCATGGCTGTATGCATACAAAATAAACTTATGTTCACTTTTTTAATTTGCATCAGAATGGCCAAGTGGCCATCAGATTTTAATGTCAAATCTGCAGCATAATGGCTTTAAATCATTTTAATAAGAAAACCATCAGTCTGTCATCCACTTAAAGGCCCAACAGTGACGCATTTTTACAAATAATGAAAATCTCAAATGCTGTTTAATAAAAACCACCTGAAATATGGACCTACTTTTGTACCACGCTTTTCCTTCCACACAACTTTCCACAGATAAGATGCCTAATTTTTGTCTTTTAAAGTCTTGATGGTTAAACATGAATAGTTTCTAAAAGCACCGTAAATGAAAACAGAGCTGAGCTGAGTATTCACTCTCCTCGCTCGACGTTTCCTCACCTGATTTCATTCACCTGCTGGAAACACCAACATCAGCCATCAGCTGCAGCCGTCACTCGGAAACCTGTGAGGAACGGCTGGCTGGTTGGCGGGACGCCTCCCATGAAGTGGTGAGAAGAGTCGGAGCGTTGAGCCGGTGCTACGCGGCTCCAGGCGTGTAAAGAAACGACAACCACAGAAAAAACAGCTCAATGTATCAGTTTTCACTCCGTCCAGGAGAACCGCCATGAAAAACACTTCAGTTTAATGTCGAGGACTTTAAACTGTTAAAAATTCAAGTTGTAGTTGAAGTGGTGGTCCACTGAAAACTAACCTGACGTGCTCTAACCCTTAACTGTAAAGTTTCACAAACAAATTGAGACATTTTCACCCAGTTTGGTTGAGAAGCTGCCGTTTAATTCTCTCTTTCTATTAAGTCTGCAGAGAAGCAGAAAAGAGCCATTTAACACTAATCCTCCTCAAAGGGTGCTTTTGTTTGCAAGCAGAGGGAGGATTTAACAGCAGCTCAAACAGACTGAAGGGAATGGATACGATGTTTTCACTCTTAGTAAATCAGCTGAACATGATGATGATGTTTAATATTCATTTTTTAGCCGATTTTGGAGCTGACCATGAGCAGCAAAACATTTTATGCATTTATTTCCAAGTTGGGTAAAAACATTAATCAAGTTTACTTTGTTTAACTCATAACTATATTTTCTTAGCCAGTCATGCAAATGATTGAAAAGTTTGACAAAATGTCCATATCTGCTGTTTGTAAACATTTCTAATAAGCTTCATATAAGCAGCAATACTTATGTGCTACAATAAGATTAGGAACAATTACCGTTTATATTTAAATAAGGAAGGGGGTCAAAGCGTGTGTTTGTTTTCTTCAGACTGACTGTGAGCTGCAGATAATGTCTGACAGTGATGGAGTGACTGTGCCTAGTGGTCTAACAAAGCTGCATTAGACGAAGGTAGAGATGACAGAAAGTGATGGATAGCTTGGAGGATGGAGGGAGGATCTGAAGATGGAGATGCAGAATTCAGGTGACATAACTGGAACAGCTTCCTGTCGCTTTCCGGATACGACTCTCGCATATTTCTCTCCACTTTCTCTGTCTTGAAATCATCACACAGTCCTGCCATTCAGGCTGAGCAGGCATCGTGTCCGTCCGACTGACTGCAATCAGTCAACGCAGCAACAGATGTAACACCATGACAGGCCAAATGATGCTGCTTCAACAGAATCTGAACATCAAAAACTTGGTTGCTAAAATTACAATATTCTATAGGGCACCATTTGTAAAGTTAACAGAAATTATTTGGCTTAAGAGGAAAAAATGTCGGGACTCATTTTTCAAAGCCACATTTTCACCATGTTGGTTATTCCATTATAACGTCATTTTCAAACTAAATAATTGGCAAGATAAATATTTAGCTTCATACTAAACATTTAGTTGGCAAGTAAAGCCCCAAACTTAATATTTAGTAATCAGGCTATTTCCTAACTACATATTCATCTCTGAACTATATAGATATGTAGTTTATATTATCTAGTTAATAAACCGTTTCCTTACATTGGAACGTATTAATGTGTTCATCCAGGAAGAAGCCAGCAGTCACATGTAGCTGCACTGAACCTGAGGCTGAAACTCCAGGCTGGTACTTATAAATTTACACTCCTCTGCCTGAGATTTAGGGATTTCTTTCCACATTTCTTGTCATGTCAACGCTGAGTAAAGGTAAAATTTAAAGGCAAAAAATCCCTTGAAGTCGAGCCTGGCTTTGTTCCTGGTGAGTATTATTTACGGAGGTACTCACTCGCTATGCACAAATTATAAAAGACCACAGGTCACTTTTCTTGCTTCAGAAAGAAAATCTCTTCATCTGCATTATGTTTCTGTTTTTTCTACTATCAAAGACGAAAGGAGAAACCCTGAACTGAATCTGCTTTAGGCCTTAGAAAAACTATTTTGTTTCCCTGCATGCATTTTTCCTTCCAGAGGAAATTCGTTTTTACCATCAAAGGAGCTACCCAACCGGTGAGATAGAAGGCAAAGAGAAGCGTGCTTTTTTCCTCTGCATGTTGACAGCAATGACAATATCCAGGCTTCCTCTGGCTGATGAGATAAATTCCCACACAGCCAGGTTGGACATTTTGTGAAGTGGTGCTTGAAATAAACAAGGTAGAACATCTGCTTGGTGTAAACAGGCAGCAGGCCTGCTGCTTGCACTTCAAAGTGACTAGATATCAGGTACACGGCCTAAACAAAGTTAATAACCGCTCTGTCTGTGTAGCGTTGTATGAATCCATCCAGGTCATGAAAATCCAGACATTCCTCTTTCCAGGAGCAGGCTGCAGATTGGGGAATCTCCTTCCAGTTCTTCCTCAGCTGCAGGAGCGTTCAGATTTTCCTGAGTGATTCACTCTGCCGTTTTCAAATTGTTCATAGACTGAGCTGCTTTCCTTTACAGTAACCAACCTTCATGCAATGTAATGCAGCAGCATGAACAGAAATGCAAATACAGCTGGAGATCAGAAAGGTTATGTGTCACACAGCAGACTGAAGAAACCCAGGAAACGGTGGTTGGGTGGAACACAAAAACAAAATCCTGATTTCATCCTGATGGTCAGTCATGTCATCCGTGGAAGAACCACTTCTGAATGCACCATGAAGACTTTCAGGGCAAAGAAGCCTTTGAGTCGAGCTGTAGCTCAGGGTTCTGACGAGTCAGTCTTAATGCCAGAGAGACTCGGATTAGAAGGTCTTACATATAAAAGTATTAAAACGAACCTTCTGGTTTGCTGGCTTTTGACTGAGCAGATGGGAGTGAAAAAGTGACTGGGGAGAGAAAGAGAGAAAGTGTGAAACTGTTAAAATGTCAGGTAAAACATTAGAACAGAGGCTAAGGGAGACGGATGAGGCCAGTGAACCGCCCTTCACCGCTGACAGAAAAGCTTCAATCAAAGACGAGAAGACAGAGAGATGAGAACTTCCTTCCCACATCTTTATGAAGTATAATGTGGGTGAAAAACTTTCCACAAGTAAAAATGAAATAAAAGGTGGAGGGAGCAACTGAAGCACTTCTAGAAAATCAAAGTTAAAGGCTGAAAACTGTTCAAGACTTTCACAGTCGGCAAATGAATCATCCTGAGATCAACTGATAACAGTTTAAACATGCTGGGGGATTTGTTATCTTTGGAAAACTGGTGAGTCTTAAAAACATGTTGATTAGAGACTAAGGCTGCTAAGCCTTTCAACTGGAAGACATAAAGCAGCAGCACCACGCCAGCTGAAAGTGCTCAGGTGGGCGTTGTTCAGTCATTCAAAAGGAAATGTTTAAAAGTGTTTTTAAAGCACCTCCCACTCCTTTCTGCATTAGTGAGGATTGAAATATTTCCTAATTTCTGAAAGCTTTGGTATTGTGCCAGAAGAACTGGAGGAGCTACAGTTGGTGCTCTGACTGGGTTTACAGCTGCAGAAGTTGGAGGATTCAGGTTCTTATTGCCTTACTTGGTGGCGAGTCGGGGTTGTCGCAGTGGCAGGTGGACTTGAACCCCCTTCAAAGCTTCAGTCCTTTAACAGAATGTGTGGAGAATCTAAACTCTGCCATCATTCATTCAGCCCTGATCAGGTCACAGGAATCCGACTCAGCGCCGTTTAGGGAGGAGTGATGTGAATGTGGTCCGACTACAAACCTTGGTGCAGTTTGAATGCATAAGTGAATGCCAAGTGGACTGCTCCAAAAGGAGGGTGCGCAAAGCATTCTGGGTAAATATGGCTCATGGTCTTTAGCCAAAGATAAGAGAAATCCTTTGGCTAATATCTGATGCCACTCCACTTCTGTTTCCATCTGGTGAAGAAGGAAGTTGCTCTCAGCGTCTTCAGAGGTTTCTGTGTCGTTTCCTTCAGTGGTTCTTGGTGCAGCGCCCCCACAGGCCAGGAGGGGAACAGGTTGGTTTGACTCAGAGAACCACAGCAGCTGGAGGTGGAGCAGATGATGAAGTTCTGGTTCCAATAGAACCGGGTCAACCGGAAAACACCATAAATGGATGTAAAACTGGAGAATCACAAATAGTTTTTATTTAAAATGTGTCACGACTTCATCTGAATGAAATTCAGTTGTTCAAATGGAAGGAAATATTTGACTTTTTCTTTTTCTTTTACTCCTGTTGAATATTTCTGCAGCTGAGGAAACGGTCTTTGTGTTTTCAGTCCATTCGTTGGTTTTTAAACAGGCGAATTCACCAGCAGACAGATTCTTTGTCCTCTGTCTATATTTCAAACACCGTGTTCTGACTCTGCTGCTCAGCTTCAGTCTCCGTGTTCGGATTCAGAGAGTCGTGCTTGAAGATGTGAGCTGAATGTTAAATCTGGTCTGAAACTCTGTGGAGGCTCAGCTCTACAATATAAACACAAGGACCAAAGTCTGAGTTGTTGAAGATGAAATGTTTGATCCATCAAGTCTCCAAACGCCTTCCTCTCTGTCTTGGTTTTTACTTCATCTCATCTGCAGTTTTTAAAAACATTACAGCTCATAAATCCTTGTTATACACACACCGGTTTACTGGCTGAGTGAGAATCCCATCCACAGTCAAATGCTGCTGCCAATAACAAGACGACATCGATCAAACTTATAGATTCATGTAAAACTTCCTATGGGGCTGTAAAGTGATGACACACACCTAAAACTGTGACGGCCCTGATCATCAGATTACTGTTCATCATGCAGCAGAGAGCAGGATGGACACACAGCGCTTCTGACAAAACGGCATTAGTTACTGTGAATCATCCTGAAAGGAAACGTGGCTTTGCTTGTCAGCAAGTCGAGGCGACGAGAACCAAAAGAGAGACGGAGACGATGAGAAAAAGCTGCAGCAGTGGAGAAAGAGCCGGCGCTGTTTTCTTTTCTGTTTATCTGGATCCAATAAGGTTAAATTTAACATGCAGCGCTTCCTTCAGACATCCTGGATCTGCAGATCCTGTGATCCCATCCAGCCGAGAGAGGGAGAGATAAGGATTTTAACCTTTTCTGGATTAGATCTTCAAAGACTAGAAAACTATTTTTAAGCAGAAAGCCCAGTCTGAATGGTCTAACATTTTCTCTTCGAATGTTTGATTAAAAAAAGTGCCATCACTTAAATGTTGGTTTTGTAGATTTTGCTGCTTCAGCTTTTGTCCTTGAAACTTTTTGTTTTTCTTTTGGGTTTTTGTTTTTTTTCCAAAATGGTTCGTACATCTCTCGCTAACCCTATAGCACAATCATGATAAGCTACTAAAGTTAAGTTCCCATTTCTCTGCTCAAAGTGATCAGCTAGTGTCATCCTGATGAAAGACTGATTGCTTGAAAAGAAGCAGATCTGCATGAAGTCACCATCTTCGTTTCCGCCAGAGGAAAGTGTGCAGCCATTTTCCTCTGAAGATAAAGATGTTATCTATCTGTGCATTTAGATAAAGATGGGTTCTTCATCTAAAGAGCTGCATTTAGATAATTTACATTCACTGCTGCTAAGAAGTTCCCAGCTGACAAAACAGGTTCTGGAAACTTAGAGGCTTTGTGGCTCCAGCCCTAAAGCTTTTAGATGAGTCTGCTGCAACACACCCAGGTCCAATAAGGGGGTCAGTAGCAGAGTGAGCAGGTGAATCTGGTTCAGGCGTGTTGGACCAGGGTTTTAGGAAAGTAAGAGAACAAGGAATAAAAAACGATGTCTAAAGTCCAACTTGGATTCCAAACTGAGCTGCGTTTCGTTTCTTGAGTAGCAGAAAACCTGAAGTGATGGTCTGACAGCTCAGCAGGTCACGTTCTGAAATGCAAGCATTAACTGGACTCGTGTCTTGTCAGTCTTACTCAGCGCTTCTTCACCGTTGTGTCTTTGCAACCATTAAACGCTCTGCTGGGACTGGACGCACAAACTCTGAGACTGAAGCAGCACCAGGCTGAGGGTCCGGCTGCTTCTCTACATCCATCGACACTTTTGGTCTGATTCAACAGACTCGCTTTGTTTAAAGACAAAAAGTTGTTTTATGATCTACCAGTCAGTTAAAACTAGACGTGCTGATTTATTTCAGAAGGACTTGGTAAGTAAAAGTCACCAGACCGTTTTCCAGTCATTTGGATGATACGATGTGAATTGGGGTTTTTTTGGTCCACACTCTTTACCACTTGGTGGCAGTAATGCAGCCAACCGCCATTAAACACGAACCAATCACAGGCAGCGTCACCCATAGCAACAGGGCCAACCACACCTCACTAAGATTTCTGTCATCACCTCCCCAGAGTCTCAGAGGCTGAATGAACCACTGAAACTAAGATCTGACTTCTGACGATACCAATAAACAGGTTTGGTCTGAGGCAGAGCAGAAGGTTCTCATGATGGACGCCATCACATCCTTATGGACCCAGATCTTCAGTTCTGGAGGCTCCAAGCGGTCCAGCCTGGTGGTTGTAGCTTTGCTGTTGGTTTCATGTCAGCAGATCCTTCATGGTCACCAGGTGATGATGGTTAGCAGAGACCTTCACAGGTCCAGCAGAACCAGCACATCTTCATTTCTATCAGTCCGTCTCCCTCCATCATTCTCTCACTCCTTCCTAATGCTGTCAACTCTATCGCTCCTCTTCTCACCTCCTTAGTCATCCTCCTCAAAACCTTCTCCCTCCCTTCATCTCTCCTTTTCTCTCTGCATTGCAGTATCTGTGCCAGCCACCGACAGAATTTGCTGTGTCGTGTGTGTGTGTGTGTGTGTGTGTGTGTGT
>NW_006800458.1:138625-141398 GCF_000485575.1 Poecilia formosa | reverse complement strand
TGTGCCTTGCAGTCCCTCCTAAGCAGCTGGAGGGAAACTCAGACTGATATTTCTGCTTTTTCAGGTCTTGTTCCATCAGTCAGGTTCCTGCGTGTGTCTTCAGGCTCTTTCTTAAATATCTTTCATCTCATTTTTATTCATATTTTTAGGCTGTTTCTTTTTTTTACATGAGGTGAAAAGCTGAAAGTAACAAACTGAGCGTTTTGATTTACTTACAGCTCTGTTTTTTAAATGATAAAATTTGAATATAAATATGTAGGTACATTTTAAAAATCATCACAAGGAACTTATAGAATTTGAGTAAAAAACTTTATTAAAATTTACAATATGTGTCTGTTGCATAGTTGCCTAGGGAATTATTTTCCCAATATGAAACAAAATCCCTATTCATGCCACGACAAACTGTTGGTTGTGGCGTCTGAGACAAAGAGACAGTTTAACTTTCAGCATGTAGTGATTAGCAGGACAGGATTTAACTTTGTAATCTTCCACTCTAAGTTTTGTAATTATTCAAAATTTATAGAGACTCTGGACTTTCTTTATTTTTAATATTACGTGACCAAGATGTTATCAGGGCCATCGTAGATAATAAATTGTATTTTGTCAATGAAAAACTAAAACTTTTTTTTGTATAAATACAACATTTTTCAAGAAAAAACAGAACAGAAAAATTGTTAGTCTTAAATGTGTTATTTTAATTTTGTTTTTCACATTTTTTCCATAAAAAATATCCACTTTTCTATTAAATAAAACACAGAAGGCATCCATTGAATAGTGGAGGCACATTTTGTGCATTTACCACTTAAAACTTAAAATATTTCTGTTCTATTTTGACAGAAATATCTGATTTAAAATGTTTAAATAAGTGGAGCAAAATTAAATAAATACAATTTTTGACTTTGTTAGAAAATATCTAAAGAACAAAATGTTATGCTTCTATCCTGGAATTTGTGTTTTTTCTCACAAATTTGACTACAACGTTACAGTTTCTTGTTTGCATCTTTTAATGTGTTAATATTGTATTAAAGGGTTTTAGTGGTTAAATGAAGAATCTGCAGAATGTGCCAATTTCTTTTACTTGACTAATCAATTATCAGAAGAATAAACAGAATAATTGATTACTAAAATAATTAGCTGCAGCTTTAGGTGAATAACTTCTGGCTTCCTGTTTATTTTTTAAAATATATTTCTTTTTGTATAAGTTTGAGTTCAACGCCTCCTTTCTGAAGTGACAGCAGGATTTAAGCAGGTGATGCGACTGTCCACTAAAAACCTAAATATCATTTAAACCTTAAACTGTTAAACCTCAAATGTAGAGAAAAACCCCTTCATGTTGAGCCCGACCTGTGCTGATGCACCAGATAAAGCCTTCATCATCCTGTCACCTGCTCCTCTGAGGAAGAGGAGGCAGAAACCTGAAGTGCATCTGCAGGCTGAAGCAGGTAGAAGCTCCTGCTGAAGAACAGGCCATCACTGGATCTTCTTCAATTCACCTCTGGTGTCTCTAAGTAACTTGTTGGGCCTCAAAGGACCAGTAGGAGTTCACACTAAAGCTGGGTCGGAGCTTCATGAGAGCAAAATTCAGAGGTTTGGTCTCTTCAAGCCCAGAGGACAAAATATTGACCAAAACTTTACTGAAGCGGTTTTTAATGCCTGAACTCTGGAGACGACTTCTACTGGGAGTTTAAAGTTTATTTCAACATGTCTGAAGGAAAAAATACTTAAAACTATCATTTACATGAAAAACATACATTTAGAACCAATAACTTCAGTATTATTATTATTTACATCACATTAATTCTGAAAGTTTGGAGTTTGTTGTTGGATATGATTCTGTGGTATAAAGATGAAAGATTTGTATTTAATTAAAGTCTGGAGACTTTAGATGACAAACATCTGAAAACACTAATGATTCTCTGACCTGCTGGATAATCTGTGTGACAGATTATTCGACTAACCAGTGTTATCACCGCTCTGTTTATCAGACTGAAGACAAATCTCTACTGAAGAGACGGAACTGGATTTGGCTCCATATCGACGTGACGGCATCCATCATCAGAACCTTGTTGGATTCGTGTTCTCAGAAAACTCAGATTTTATATTTAGTGATTGTATCGACACCGTTCTGTTTGTCAACTGAAGAGACAAAACTGGACCTTGCTTACATAAAAAAGCCACCAGATTGTTATTTAAACAGATACTTTTAAAAATAACTTCAGTGAAAAATGGCAAAGACCTGATTAGTGTGTTTGAGATGTAATCAGTGTTCAATAACTAAACCAAGAGACTTGAAAGCAGGAAGTAAGACGACAGTTTAAGATGAAGTCAATGATGCATTGAAACCAACTTCAGTGTCTCTCCGTCACATGAGACGTTTATCTGGATTAGAGCCACAGCTGATTGGCACTTCCACTAATCCATCAGTCTGTTCATGGAGCTGGACAACCGGCGTATCGAGTCGTTCACCTTTAAATCCAGAGTGAGGGGTTGGACACAACATGGCTGTCAGCGATTACTGGGAGGGAAGCCTGGACATGTGAGGAGGCTGTTTTACTGGTGGATGTTCATGTGGGTGATGATGCACCAAAGCATCAATACTGTTGGGAAACGGGCTGATTTCTGCACACAGTATTTGTCCCAGTTCATCAATAAAATGAAGATCCTCAATTCCTCACAGACTCTGTTTAGGTCTGAGGAACCATTAGTCTGCTGAGGAACCACTTCCTGTACCAGGAGCCACTTCCTGTACCAGGAGCCACTTCCTGTACCAGGA
>NW_006800458.1:126380-138013 GCF_000485575.1 Poecilia formosa | reverse complement strand
TTTTGACCAAACAACTTCCTTCATTCACTAATTTTCCAGTTTTCTGTCATCAGAGAACAGAATGAGACGTAAATTTACTGAAAATTTGACATTCATTAATGATGTTTCCATGCTGGACTCGGTTCAACTTGGCAGGAAATGCCAGAAAATCCCACACCTCCGTTTGTTTGATCCATTCTGTGTCATGCAGTTACAATGGCTGCTGTCAGTTATCAGGATGTTACTCTGTATATGAGACAAATGCAGCAGAACAGAAAAAGACGAGGAAGAAGCTACAAAGTGTTGCTATAGTTACACAGAGGCAGGACTGAAATGTTTTCAGATCATTCGTGTCCATAAGTACCTTCGCCACTTTCTCCCTTCGCTTCTCATCCTCTCTTTGCTTCGCTGGTTCGTCTGTTTTCTTCCCCACTGAGAACCAGGATTCAAGTGGACAGAGACAGGACAAATGGACTTTTGTCTCCATGGCTCATGATTCTGCTCTGGGATTGAAAGATGTCTCCACAGAATGTGAATCGGCCTCAACGCTGTCAGGAGCATCAAACTGGAGGAGATTCAGAACATCAGACTGTCAAACAAAACCAGAGGTTCAAACCTTCAAATCGACCTGCTGTGTGGTTTTGCATTAAATGTTAAATGAACAGGGAGTCAAAAGTCAATATGCCTCCAGAACATCATCTTCATATCATCTGTCAAACTTTACCAAGAGTCACGGTTTCCAGCAGATGTGAGCAGCTTCAATGATCCATTTCCTGAGTCCATGAGGATCCTCCAGCTCATCCCTCCCATCTCATTCATATTCAATTCAATATTAATAAACAATGTGTCAAGATTTATTTTTAGCTTAGTAAGAGCAAGCAGAGGAATGAGATGGAGGGAGTGGGAAAACATGTCCAAGTGGAAAGCCTGAACTCCAGGAGAGAAAGACATATTGACGCGGTCAGAAAGCTAATAAAAGTGACGGCGGTTTGGTCTGGGCCCAAACAGGATCAGACTTCAGCCCTTTGCAGTCTGCGCCCGGCGGAGGGAAATTAACAATCTGTCTGTTCGTTTAGTGACTCTCCGTTTCCTGACGCCTTCCAGGCACATGACCAGAATCTCAACAAGGAGCCGACGTGGCAGCAAGCCACAGAGACGGACGGTGACAAAGCACAACGCAAACCCAGATAGAAAGACGTGTGGGCGAGCTGGATCAGAGCCATTCCTGGGAAAAAATTAGGAGAAAATAAATGATACATTTCAAAAAGGCTTCTGAAGGAAATGTGCCTGAAAGGCTGAGAGCATCGGCTAGTTTCTGTTCTTTGTCTCATCCCTTGACAGAAGCTCCTCTCACTTCCAGCCGCCTGCGTTACGCAGCTGAGAGCGATGTGACATTCTTCTCTTCTGATGCAACACTTTTGACTGAAGTGACAATATATTATTCAGCTTCCATGTGTGAAAAAGCTTATTTGAAGAAGCTGTGAGCTTAAGAAAACCTCACCCTCAGTGTCTCAAGAGCCTCAAATGAGCTCCAATGAATAAATTGTTCTGAGCTGCAGCTTTTAGCCATCAGATCAGTCCCACAGATACTAGATGTGATGTGAATACTGGGGAGAACGCAGCGGGGCAGCTGGGTTTAATGTTTTTATGTATTTTAGAAGGAGATTGAGATTTTCTAAATCTGACGGTTGGCTCTAAAATATATATTTGATTAGATAGACTCGTAATGCTGATGTCAGCAGCTGCTTGCATAAAGTTAATTTATATAGGAACATTAGGAAAGCAATTCAGACAATACAGGAAAACATGTAAAACAGAACCATTTGGATTTTGTGAATAATTAAATTGTAATAAGAAAAATTAACTTGTATAAATGCAAAACCAAACTTAAAGTAACATCTTAACTCTTTGATTTCAGCTTGGAGTTTTATTATTTCAACTTTTCACCAAAAATAAAAATATCTGATCTGAGCCTCTTCCCCATGCAGACCGAAATCTCATCCGACAGTTTCAGTGTCTGCAGACTGAACAGTTCAATCCGACTTTTACATCATGAGACATGCATCATGGTTTTGCACCAGAAGAAGCCAAACGTGGCAAAGACGTAAACGATGTCTAAAATTATAATTATGAACTAATGAAGGCAGTCTGTCAGCCTCACCACTGCTGCTCCGACTCCACATCCACACAGACGTCTCTGCAGACGCTGCAGTCAATGCTCCATTACATATTCATGTTATTTATGCTTTCTTTTTATTACTTTCATCGTGTTATGACCTTGTGACGGTGCTGTCGGCTTTTAATAACTTTAAAATTCACCCACAGATGGCGGCGGCCATCTTTACTACCGTAAACGGAGCGTGCTGGGGGACGGCTACGTTCTGCAGTCACATTTAGTTAATCCCATGAATAGACGTATAAAAACATCAGATTCAGAAAATAATCAGAATGGAGCATCAGGACCTGCTGTGTGAACGCAGCCTTAAACCACCAGGTTAACCTGAGGCACCAACAGACAATATGATCCACAATAATCATCTAACCACTGACCGGACGACCAGTTTTATTGACTGTGATAGAGAATAGAGTCTTTTCATCAATTACTCCAACATGGAATCCAGCACTGATCTGTATCTGGTTGGATATCCAAGCAGACGTTTGCACAGTTTCACAGTTTATCCCAGCTCTTCATTGCAAATGGACTGAGCTGGTGAGACATGCATTCCTTCTCAGGTGTAAATCTGCCTTGAAGTTCAGCAGATTGGAACGGCCCGAACACTCAGCTGCTGCCAAGGAGGCTGCAGAGGCTCAGAGACGCAGGCACAGTTCAACATCAGCTCATCACTGTGCTGGGTTCCCACCCGGTCCTGGTCTGAGTTTAAAGACAACCAGGAGCTCTGGACCTGTGTAAGATCTCCTGAATCTGATTTTTAAGGCATTTTCTCATGTTGTCTGCATAAATCAGGTTTTATTTGGTGCCAAAGCTTTTGGTCCTGCTTCCACCAGCAGCGTGACGCCGGTTCTTACTCTTCTGTTCACTGAGGGAGCTTTTGTAGTTGATGAGGTTTTAAGTAAACAGGAAAATGAAGAGTTCTACTTTAGAGCAGCTCGATATTTAAGACTGCATGAATATTAATAGGAGGAAGGAGAACTCTTCTGATTGCAGGAGCCGTTTCTCCTGTCCACTCCAAAGGTTTGAGAGCCCTTCAGAGGTCTGATGGTGCCACAGGCAGCACTTCAGTGGCTGTTGCTTCACTTTCAAATCTTCTCCTTTCTACTCATAGAAAATAAATAGGAGTTTGATGCAGATTCGCTGCCTGAATAGTTTAGTTTTGTTTTTGTTGGTAAATTCCTGACCCAAATGTAAAATGCTCTCAGTGGAAAGTTGATGTTTATTTGTAATGAAATGAGTGAATGAGGGGTTTTGATCTGGGAGGGTTTGATGTTGCAGGGAATCAAACACTTTGACACAACGTGGGGAACGGATGAGATTTAAAATGTGAAGGAGATGGTGAGGAATTAAATCTTACTCTGGGGAAGGTGGAGGTCCAGGAAGAGGTGAGTTAAAAGTGGGGAGATAATCTGTGGGTTGTGATGCCAGAGCAGTGCAGGTGAACAGGAATGAGCTGGAGCTCAGGTGAAACTTGGAGCTGATGAACTGAGTTTGTTGGAGGGCAGACGGGTTCATGGGGACAAAAGCAGAAAGAGAAAAAGGAGCTGGGGAAGAAAGTGGTGGGTAGATGAGCTGGTTCACTGGGCTTGGCAGGGAGTGAAGGAACCAGGAAGTGGCCCAGAGGATCGAGGAAAGGAAAGTCTAGGAACTGGTTAGTACAAGAGATATTCAAAATGGACCTCAGAGTTAACCACATTATGTCAACACGCAGGCTTTGTTAACCCAGCAGGCAAATTTGACCCATTTCCAACTTATTCATCTCCGTCTGAACGGCCCGGTTCTGATCGTCTCATCCCAAAATAATCCAGTCTGTGCCACTTCCATATGTGGAACTAAAATCAGTCCACATGGCGGTATGGTCCCTAAGCAGACCGGTACCGTCTACACTGTTCTTCTGCACATGTGACCAGGCAGAAAAAAAATGGAGTTCAGCAAAAAAACAGAAAACTGGAATCCAGCATCAAGACCTGCTGCCTGAACTCAGCCGCAGGCGCCAAAGGACTTTCAGCTCCTCTTAATGTGCATCATAAGGCTTGATAGAGGGGTCCACTCCCCAGTGGCGCCCTCTGGTGGAGGAGTGTAAGGACTGAGGAGAGAAGTGAACAGGCTCGTAACCCAGACTAACGATGTCCTGGTGCTGGTCCTCTGATCTGACCGCAGCAGGAATCTCAGCATCATGGAGCCTCAGACTGGATGTTTAGCTCATGAAAATATTTGTTTGGCAAGAACTCATTAATAACCGGATTAGGCTGTAAACTGAAGAGTTGTAGAATATTTCAGTCACTCAGGTTAAGGGCCATGATGTCAATTCATCCCAAAAAACTCTTGTCAGATCCCAGGAGTGTTGTCATGACAACCATGCTAATCAGGCCTGTGCAGCCTGATTAGCATCACAGAATTAATTGGAGTGTAGACTCTCACACACACACACGCACGCACGCACGCACGCACACACACAGAAGTCTTGATCTATTTTATTTTTAATATCCTGCAGAGGCATCGCTACCTTTCCGTTAAGTTTAGTTTTGCCCTAAAGCGTCATGTTGGATGAGGCGCAGCCTGCTTTTCTAATCCTCTGGAGGCCTGGATGTGCATCAGCTTGGTGGAAACCAGAGGTTCACATCAATATCCATCCCTGCTCCATGAGAGGTTCAGACGAAGGCAGTGCAAAAATAACATGGAAATTCAAGCTGTCATATAATGAGTGCTGAACCTCAGAATCACCTTGGTATCCATGCATGTCATCCTGTGAGGATTAAATAACCTCTACTGATGTTGCAAAGTACGGACAGGCTTTCATTTCCAGTTTTTCGCAGTGACTGGGTCAGTCGGTCTGTCCATCCTCCTCTGCAGCCGTCTCACAGATGTTTAGAAATGTCTTTTTTTGGTGCATCTGATCTTAAGTCCAATTCACACGAGATTAGTTTAGTCTGGGGACCACATGGTATTTGTAATATTTGTGGAGATTGTCTGTGACTTGGCCAGGTCAGTCATTTGTAAAGTAAAAGTTTCCCCACCTCTTCCCTCCTGTATTTTTCTGAATTCTGCTCTTTCTAATCCAATGCAAAACGGCATTGCTGTGGTTTGGACAGAAATGGGGACAGACATGTGATTGGACAGTTTTTGTTTTCTGGATGCATTTTTATTTGATTTTGGATTACATAAAACATTGAGCTTCCTGGGGTGACTGGATCTTCATCAGTGCAAACTGAGCGTCTGCATATCATGGCATGAGATTAAGAAATGATGCCATCAAGTTGTTCTTGTAAAATGTGTGAAATCTTTTTTGTAGTAAGCACACATGTAACCACTACATGCAAAGTCTCTGAACTAGTCCAAAAGATGTCAGTAAGAAGTATGGGAGCCTGATTAAAAACTGGATTAGCTTTTGAGTCACATGCATAGATAGTTTAGCTCAGGATTATATGTGTTTAAGAAAGAAAAGTTTGCACATACTTTGCTTTCATCTAGTCTAACTTGGAGACCAGAACAGAACAAACCTTCTGTTCCCATCTTTGTGGTCATTAAATGCTCCATTAATATCAACTTGAGTGTAATTATGATTGAGTTACAACATGAAATAAGTGTAAAATGTTAGATCATTCAGGTTGCCACTGTTATTAATCTATTCTGCTGAAACAAACAAGACATTTCTCTGACCAAGGACCTGCAGTATGTCTGTGCACATCAGACGTGTTACAAGCTAAATAAATGAGAACATTAACATTTCTACCAGCACATAAGAAATGGCAGTGAAAACAAGTGACAACACACACTTTCCTCGTCAATCACCTGGGATTAAACTGTACACAGTGGGTGTAAACACACACTTGCACAGCCAGCACTTGATTCAGCGAGCTGAGAACATTTTCCTGCATAATGAGGCCTGGTCACATCTGAATAATTGATGAGAGAAAAATGGTTTGGGGAATCTGTCATAATTTCTCCTCAGAGCAAAATAACCCCCTCCCCAAAACAAGACCCAGCTGAAAAATTCATGACAGAGAGAGAGGATGTGAGCGAGTCGGCAGAGTTTAGACATTAATTAAATCGATCTTTACATTTACCTGAAGCAGCGCGGCGTCACCCTGCACACTTCGGTCTTTCACTAATCCTCACCTCTTCCTTGCCTTTTCTTCCCCCTCCCAGGTTCTCATGCCGCTCTTTGGGGAAGCAGCAACACGGCTAATGAATTCTGCAGTTATGGAGCCACAGAGCTCATCCACAGACGTACCGGGGCGTCTGGCATTGTTGCAGGAGAAATCCTGCTGGGGGTATTACTATTTTATAGCCTGACATTTAGTCTTAATATTATCATTCCCATTCCAGTATTCAAAAGCCAACTCTTAGATACACAATATGATACGGCACCTCAGAGGAGAGATGACTCTACTCCACATAAAAGCTTTCAGGAAGAGTTAAGCAGTGCAGAAACAACCGATGAATCCTGGTGTCAGAGCTTTATTACAACTCAGACCAGAAACATTTAAACACCTCTGTTGGTAATTCAGCTTATTAATGCAGCATCAATTCACAGCAAATATCACCTGAAGGCACTTCAGCACAAACAGCTTCACTTCATATCCAGAAGCGCCAATCGAACCACTCTGCAGATTCAAATGTAGCTGTTCCCGTCCTCATGAAACACAGCTTTAGTTAATGCTTAACGTTGTGATGATCTCAGCTGGGTGTGAAGAAAACCTGCATTAAAAACTGGGTTTTTCTGCAGCTGATCTGAGCCGCCAGGTTACACCAGCTGTTCATACAGTCCAACATCTGAACATCCTGTTACATCATTATCCAGCTTTTGGGTTTGGACTCCCTGGCAAAACTCGGTGATGAAACATGCATTCATTCATTCATTCATTCATTCATTCATTCATTCATTCATTCATTCATTCATTCATTCATTCAGATTGCTGTTCCTCCATCATCTCCGCTAACACACAAGGTGAGAATCTATTCCATGAGAAGGAAACAGGTTTCAGATGGAAGTACAGAAACCTGAACAACCTTTTCAGTCTCAGCCTCTCATTTTGGCCTCTGAACAGTGAAAACCGTAAAGATAACTGAGGGCAGCCGCCTGAGATAAAACGGCAAAAAAAGCACCTGGCAAACAGTAAAACATGTAAGCACAGATCTGGAGAATATTCTGAGTGAAATATCTGCCTGCTCGTGGTTTTAGTGTTGTATGCAAACCAAAGTAATGCAGAACCGAATCCTGGACGAGTTCTACTGAGTTCACTTATTTCCTGTTGTCTAAATACGGCTGCGCCAGGCTTAAAAAGGAACAATTCAGCTTTTTTCTTTGTTCGGTTGATTTAATTAACCTCTATTGTGCCGACTGTCACGTCGCGCTCTGAGCGGAGCGCCTCTGTAGGAATGCCTGCTGGCGTCTCCAAGCCTCGCAGGTTTTCTCCAGGGTATTATTTTCATGTCAGTTCAAAAATATGAACATTGGGATAATTGTTCGTTTCAGGCTGACTTTTGCAGTGAATAGGTGTTTGCATGGAGGTTTGTCATGACTGTCACTGTGATGAACTGCAGTCATCCATTGTCTATCTCTGCTTATCTGCATGGTTTCCTTTGGAGGCCAGTCAGTTAGCAGTAAGATGACAAAGACTTTGTGATAATTGATACAAATATTATGTTTTTATGCTCAACTTTTCATAAAAATCCTAATAAGGTTTGATAGAAATCACAGAGGGATCAGCTCAGCTTCAGTCCGCAGTCCAGCAGAACCCTGGTCCGATTGAAACAGGTCCGCAACAAACCGGATGCTTTTATCTGAACATGATTATGTATAATAGTCACCTGAGCAGCAGAAGATTGGAGAAATGTTTAGTTGATCACAAAGGCAACCCTGAAAAAAGTAGAAAAATCAAAACCGCCATAATTGCTTTTAATAGAAATATGATCAAATGGCCACTTAGCATTTCTTCATTAAGAAAAACAACATTATAGACAGAAAACCTTCACTGAGCAGAAAAACCTGACGTAAGGGAAATTAATTTATTGCTGAATTTAAAGGAATGAAGGTTGAGTCAGTCATCTGAAGAAATAGTTTTGACTTATTGCTTATAAATGTAAAGTCTTGAATTTCCCAGAGACTCAGAAATATTACCAACAAAAACAGCAGAAAGTTTGTAATAAAACTTAAACCTCCTTTTCTCGTCTGGATGTCTTTCATTTGACTCATCGTAGCTGTGAGATCCGGTTGGGCTGAAATAAGGTGCCAAACTAGAAAAGCTGCAGTTTCCATCTTCTGTCATCTTACGGTAGAAGATGACGGACATGTCGAATATTTCCCAGATACCTTCTGGTCTAGAATCCCTGAAAAACGTGGAAAACCATCAGGAACATCAGCTGACTGGACACTTTTAATTTGGAAAAAGTGAGTGAAGCCGAAGAGATGAAATGAAATAACATTCAAACTGCAACACTCTTGGTTTCTGCCTGAAAAACCTGAAATAACGAAGCACTTCATGACGTTGTGATGCCAAAACCGCTGAGCTGAGCTGAGGAAGCGAAAGGCTCCTAAAGACTCACATGGAAAGTTACAGCCGACATGTTGGAATCAAAACGGGTTTTTCTCACTGATGGATGAGTTAAAGATGTAGCTGCAGAAAGAAGAATATGAATTGATGGCAGAACCTCTTTATGATGTCATCGGACTGAACAAATGTGATCCAGTTTAGTTTCATTAAAATGTTTTCAATTCACTGATTACAGATTTATCTGTTTACTCAGCAATTAATTAAACATTCAAATTTCATTCTATTTATGGAACAGTGACATGAATTTCAGTTTAATATTCTGGATGGAGAAGCTGAACTGTTTGCATCAAGTTTTTCATTTATTGTTTGACTTTTACATTAATCATCAAACAACTTAAAACTTAATTTCCATCTCATTTCTGATTCCAGAGTCGCTGCAGGAGGTGACGGCAGCTCACAGCTACACCCTCAGCTCCCAGCTACACCCTCAGCTCACAGCTACACCCTCAGCTCCCAGCTACACCCTCAGCTCACAGCTACACCCTCAGCTCCCAGCTACACCTTCAGCTCACAGCTACACCTTCAGCTCCCAGCTACACCCTCAGCTCACAGCTACACCCTCAGCTCCCAGCTACACCCTCAGCTCAAAGCTACACCCTCAGCTCAAAGCTACAGCTTCCTCCGTCCTGCAGTCATCAGTCATCCTCATCGCTGTCACAGGAACAGAATCCGTTGCCGCTTTCTTCTGTCCCACTCTGGGTTAACTGTCATCCTGCTGCAGCTAATTTCACATCTGTTCCAAAAGTGTGATTTGCTTCCAAATGAGGTGATGAGACAGCCAGAACACACAAACAATCATTACTTTAAACATAATGAGAAGTTATTGTTGTTGGGAAAATGTAAATTAGCTGCATTTCCTGAGCCAGAGCCGCAGCAGCTGTGTGGGTTAGCAAGGCGGTGAAATCATGTAAGAAGATTTAGTCAGCAAAATGAAGTGAGCGCCGTAACACACCGACATGCTGCCTGCTTTAACGGGCCTTCGTCTTGTTTGTACATCACTGTCATCACATATTGATGAGGTGGAGTCATGGAAGAAATAAATATTCAGTCAGTAATGCAACGCGCTGCAGAGCTCAGTTAGCATGTTGGATGTTAAAGTTTATGAAGCTCATGGAGATGATCTTTATGAAAGATGCAGACTTCATCCTGAACCACTTTCTGAATTCAGTGTCTTGATTTTGAGCCAATCTTTGACCCCAAAAGGTCCAACCAGCTCATCTTTAACCCCACCAGTCCACACCAGTACCCCATGCTGACTGGAAGTGGAGCTCTGGTCTGTTCCTGATTCACCAAACGGACCGTTAAGTCACAATCATGTCATCCGTTAACCTCTGGAACATCTGCTCTGGTCCAGTCTTGTTCAGCTTTCTCTACTTCAGTCATTTCTCTGTTCTTCTGGCAGTCGATGGGCTAATTTAGCTTCACGCTTTACTCGTCTTAAATCCTTCAGTTACCTTCTCTTTTCTCCTCAGCATGTTTCGCTGTCCTCTGTTTACCACAGTGTCTTAACTGTGAGGCATCTGATGCTGGAGCTTTACTCAAACTGGGCCATCAGCCAGATGATGCCATCAATGATTACAAAAACAAACAAGGAAATCAAGTTGCTCCAATGGCCTAGTCAAAGTCCAGACTAAGAATCTGATTTAAATGGTGTAAGCTGAAACTTTTGGGACGACATATTTCTGCAGTTACAAGCTGCTGCTGCTGCTCACAGAGTCAAAGTCCTTGTTTTCCTGGGTTCAGTTCCTTCATCTCATCTGTTCATTAAAGGGCTGATCACTGGAACAGATCATGTGCAAATAGTACAAACAGTAAATATATGAATGGCAAAATCCCACACTGGAATAATTTACTGTAGAAATGAATAAATCTTTCTGGTTGGATGTAAGCTGAAGTTTGGTCAGGCAGCTGCTTGTCCTTTTCCTTCTGCCAGCTATCGATTGATTTTGTTTCCTCCCACTGGGGGAATCTTCTTCTGTGGTTCAGATAAAACACGGCTCCACTTTGAAAAGCAGCTTCCTCCATTTACCAGAATTAATCAGCTTAAGATCCACTGCATTGAAAAGTGTTATATATAAATGCTTCAGCATCTGAGGCGCAGGAGGAAGAAGAGTACTTAAAAACCTGGGTGAGCGTTCATGTGGATTCATCATCTTTGATGATAAACACTAAAACCTTCTGCTTGTTTTCTATATTCACCTGTAACTGCAGTGCTGCTGGTTGTCTGACTCTTTTACTTATTGTTACATAAAACAAGAACTTTTTATTGAACATTTTAAATATGTAGAACATAACATGGCATGTAGCTCCAACAGTGCAAAACAAAATAAACTCGATAACATCAGAAAAACGTTCTGGCCTCCAAATCCAGGAACTGAAGAAACTTTGATCTCTTTCTTAATGTCACTTTTTTATCGTACATTGATTTATTTTCTCCTGTGATGTTTCTTCTGCATAAAATAATTAATGAAAACGTAAGAATAAAAAACAAATGTTGAGAACCGTTGAAAATGTTACACTGAGTTATTAAAAGAATTTAATTATTTTTGTTTTAGTGGATTAAGTTTATCTTTGTTTGTAGATGGAAAAAGTTTTTGGTCCCGTTTGTTTGATCGGCCTTTAATGGACCCGTTCTGCTCTGCTGTTGGCTCCAAACGGTTCCTCAGGATTCAGTCCTGGTGCAAACCTTAAAATCTGCACAGCAAGTCATTACATGGGCCTGCACTCTGATACTCCAATCATTTACTTTGACTTGACCCTCAGCTCCGGGGAGGCGGGGCTCTCAGTGATAGCAGCGGTTTCTGAAATGTCAGCAGGTGGAAAGTCGCTGTCTGAAAAAGTCCTGCTGTGGAATTAGAGATGAAACAGTTTCTGTTTTTAAAAGGAAGCAAAAACTCACACACACACACACACACACACACACA
>NW_006800458.1:118941-125875 GCF_000485575.1 Poecilia formosa | reverse complement strand
CACACACACACACACGCACACACACGCACACACACACACACGCACACACACACACTGAACCTCTGCATCATTATGGTCTGTGTGTGAGCCATCATCAATCAAACTAGTTATTACTAATACTCAGATGTATGCAGAGTGTAATATGTAGGTTTGAGCTGAAATCAGGGAACAGTCAAAGCCCACTGCTGTGTCAATCATGGGATATTTTTAGACGCAGCCTCTTTGCTCAGCATCAGCAGCGTTACCTGGTGAGCCAAAAAGCAGCAGGATTTAAAAATAATGAGCTCATAATGGGACATGAAATGAACTGAACTGGTGGAGAAAACCAGTAAGAACCAGTAAGAACCAGTAAGCTGATCGACTGCTGGCTCGGTCAGGAAAGCACAAAAATCATTTAAAACTTCAAATGACAGAAGAAACACGAGGACGATGTTGAGATGTAAACAGTTTGTGTGATTTGTGGATCTGTCAGAAGAACATGACAGTCAGACTGAAGAGGAGCCAGCGGAGTGGACCGGGTCACCAGAACCATGACGCGCTGATCAGGCTGATCCAGCCAAAAGTTTTCACCCGAAGTGGTGAAGGTCCAAATGTGCTCTGGAAAACACGCACGTCTTCTCTGACGCTGATTTGTTATCGCTGCCTCTCCAGGGTCACTGCTCCCGTTTGATTGGTTGCCACACTGTAATTTAGAGGAAGTGCAATGTTGCTATGCCGACGCCAGTCAAGGCCGAAGACAGAGAGGAGGAGAAAGAGAGTGATGTGTGGCAGGTATCGATTCTTTCCAGTAAGTTTGAGCCAGTCAGGAATTAAAAGGTGATGAACGCTTCGTTCCTGTAGCCTTCATGCATCCAGCAGAGACTCTGAGCTGCTTCCTGCTGCAGCACCGACACACTCCTCTGACACAGTCCTGACACAATGACGTGTTTGGCTCATTCGTTCACCTCAAACTGTGCAAAAGAAACAAACCAGCTGGAGAAAACACATTCAGAGATCCCTGAAACTTTAAATAGGCCAATCAAAGTTCATGGCCAGATTTTTTACTGAACAAACTGTTGCAATTTAAATAGAAGAATTGAATTCATGAGCTCACAAAACTTAAATCTACAAAACTATAGAAGTAAGCTTGACACCAAAAACTTTATCTTTTTATAAATAAAATCATTTACAGCCATAAACAACTTTCAACTCCAGCTTTATTTTATTTTATTCATTTTGAACATGATGGCAGTTTGAAATACAATGAAATTTATGTTTAATATTAAGAAGCATTAGATGGTAAGAAAAAGCAAAATAATTAATAATTCAGTTTTTCAATTCTTAGTACTTTGAGCATATTTGGAAGTTTATTTATTACAAAATCTCTTCAGGGAGAAATGATCTGCTTTTCTAGGAACAGGAACAAACTATTTATTCCTAGAGATGGATTTGTTGTTGCCTTGACACAAAAAACATCATCTTTGCAAGATAAAGATGCATTCATGTATTATTTCTCTCCAGGCTGGAATATTTTTGTCTTTATTATCAGAAAGCCTAAAGAACAAAACTCTGCAGACAAAGTTGTGATGGAAACTGAAAACCGTCATGATCTGCTGAGGCGTACCGCAATTTACTCTGCAAAAAACATAAAATACTTCAGTAAGAGAAAATGACAATTTTTCAGTATTTTATTCATTTCATCTTTTTTCAGTGTTTCTCCATAATCAGCATTAGTGTGATATTTTGCTTCTACTCCTCCAGCTGCTCTCAGTCTGTCCTCACGCTGTTTTTGCAGGACAAACATTTTATTCACACCTTCAGAACAAACAGGCAATAAGAAAATGTCAAACCCTCACATGTGCTGGTGAGCGTGTTCACATCCGTCCCTCAGATTCAGTGGAGAGGCTTTGCTAACAGAAATGACAAACACAAAATATGAAGACATGAGCATGAATGAACTCCGAGTTCGCCCACTCAGATTCCTGCCTTTCAGCAGGAACAGTGTCAGGGTCTCACCCCGACACGCTGTGGAAACGCCTCAAACCCAGGAATCATCATGTCTGGTTTTATGTTCTGCAGACTGACAGCAGCTCTGGGTTTTAAAGAGCGATGGGACCAGTTCACAGCGCAGACAGGACAAACTGCTCCGTCTCCCTCAAACAGTTTGTCTGTGATGCCTGAAAATGTCTTTGGACCTTTAACCCAACTTGGTACTGAATCACAGCCCCGACCTGTCAGACTCGCTGATCCGTTTCTCCCAGAACCAGAGATTCACCTCCTGCCTGTTGGCGTCGGCTCTCTGCTCAGGCTTTGACTGATCCAAGTGTTTCTTCAGATTTCATGTCGTGTCTTTGAAGCTCGATAGTTTGATAGATTGGAAGACAGTTATTATAACCTGGATGCAGCATTAAAACACTGCAGCTTTTACAAGAGCTGACAGTAAATATGAATTCACATTTCATTGACATGAGCCTGAAAATAATGCAAGTATAGTCAGAAAATGGTTGAAAAGTAATTTTTCATGTTTTAATATTTGTAATTTGCACATCGCTATAAGCTAGTTAGCCTGTTCTGGGATCGACTGCTCATGGCTTCATACTCTCGTTTTTCTGTCTCCTGTATTTTCTAGGATGTAACAGCGTCAAACCTAGATATCATCTTTAATCACGTAAATGATAAATTATTAGAATATTTCCAGTTAGAAAAAGACATTTCTTTCCTCCCTCCCCTGTTTGTGTCGCTGTTGGTGTTATGACACATCAGAGCAAAACGACGATAAATAATTTGACTAAAAACATCACAAAAATAGTAATGCATGCTGGATAAGAAACTTTATTCTGATTACTGGATTAAAAATCTTAATGAAAAATGTGTTACTGACATCACTGTGATTCCTTATCCATCTCACCACTTTAGGGATCAAACTGGTCCAATTCACATCCAGTTAGATAGAATCCAGTTTGGTTCAAATTCAGATCCGTTCAATGAATTAAAAAACATTTGTAACGAGTTGAAGGACTTTGTGTTCCTGTTGACGAGTCAGAAGATCCGTCCGAGATCCAAGGAGAGATGTTCAAGAAACTGGCAGTCGGTTTTCCCAGAAAATAATCCACTCAGCCACTGTACAAGACTCCACTGCTGAAGAAAAAGCTGCCAGAACTTTTCTGCAGATGTGGACCAGCTGGCGATGCGGTCCGGTCAGAAGAGTCAAAGCTGAACTCTTTGGATCCTGTTGCTGCTAAATTAAAGTCATTTGCAGAGAGGTGAAGTCTGCAGTGATGCATTTATCGGAACATCATCTCAGTTTTATGGCGAAACCCTTCAGGTCCAGATTGTTTTCGTTGGACCGACTGGCTGTTGCTCCGGTTCAGGTCAGGAAACTCAGATCTGAAACTTTACGGCTGTTTCTCATGTGGATGGAAGCGTCTGCTGAATTATAAAACGTAAAGCTCTGTTCTGATCTGGAGCCCCTTTAAGACGCTCTGAATGAGGCCAGGCAGCCGTTTCTCTGCCAGGCTGATTTGCATGAGCTGCAGCGTTTATTGCAGAGTTCAGTCACAGTTTTTTCATTTACCTCAACATTAAAGGCTTCGGTACTGAGCCGGTGTTGAGATGCTTGAAATCTAACAGCTTGTTGTAAAAGGACTGCAGATGCATTCTGCAGTTCAATTTACTTATTCCAGGCACACAAACCAAACTGCCTCAGAAACAAACTGTCCTGCTTCCATTCTCTGAATTTATTTGCTAAAATGTCCCCCTGTAAACGCCTCGTTTTACTCTGCAGCTGCGTTCAGGTTATTCTGTTATCCTGAACAGCTCTGTCGGTTTTCTCCTGCCTTAAATCTCTTTTCATTTTCCTCTTCTTGCCTCGTCACATTGCGTCCTCTCAGCAGGTTCCTTGTTTTTCTTCCATCAACTGAAGTTTGCTTATTTCAGAAACATGTTCGCATTTTTCCACCACAAGTCGTGGAGAAGTGATTTACTGCTGGCCGAGCCTCGTCTACTGGGCTGATAGTGAAATTTGACCTTCTCCACATTTTGCTTGGATTGTTTCCTCCAACTGCAGCTTTGCTTTAAGGATAGTTTCTCCTGTTTTTAGAAACGATTGTTTTGTTAAAAGGTTCAAACCAAATCAGACCAAATGAGAAAGTTCAGGAAATGCTGTCATGTGAGGCACCATGTTTAAAGTTACACAGGAATAATTTGAGTTATTTAAACTTAACTAAATATTTAGTTGAAGAAGTTGCTCTCAGTGACTTCTCAGGTTTTTGTGTCGTTTCCTTCAGTGGTTCTTGGTGCAGCGCCCCCACAGGTCAGGAGGGGAACAGGTTGGTTTGACTCAGAGCCACAGCAGCTGGAGGTGGAGCAGATGTTCTGGTTCCAGTAGAACCGGGTCGATCGGACCATCAGGGGGGAAACAGATGAAAGTTCATCATCTGGAGCTGTGAAAACATTTCTCCCTGCAGAGTTCCTCTAACTCTGATCATTTCAATAACCCCTTCCCCAAAAAACAACTGGCTCTGGTTCTCAATGATTAGATAATTATTTGAACATAATAATCTTTTCATGTTTTTCAAACATTTCTTTCCCAGTTGTCTGTTTTTATCTCCAACAGCTTGTAGGAAATAAACAGTCTGTCATTCATATTTTGCAAAGTAAAAGAAAAAGTATTTTTTTTGAGTAGTAAAGAGAATAGAGCAGAACAAATCCTGGTTGTCAGAAACGTAAATCTTTTGTTCTGAGTCAGACTGCAGCTCCTGCTTTAGTTTATCTAAAGCTTCACAGATTGTCCCAAACTCTCGCTGATGTTTTCACCCCACATTTATGTTTGGTGCTTCAGTTCTATCCAAAGTTTGGCTGCCTGTGCTGAGCCAGGCGGATCTTCTTCTCTCAGCATGAAGCCACTAGCAGGTGTTTGTTCTCTTACTCTGTTCGCTCTCAGCTCAGACTTTAGCTGTATGACTAATTAGTTGGCAAGTCAAAAAATAGCAGAACAGAAATAAATCTTAAGTTTTTAGGGACAGAGCAGTTCAACGGGAACATAATCTGCCACCTGCTCCGTTTCTCTGTGAAGCTTTTAATAACATTTTAGCAGCAGGCTGAGGAGGAGCAGTAAAATAAATCACATGTAACAAAGTCTGCTGATCTGAACATGTTTACCCTGAAAAAGAATAAATCTGGTTCCAACAAATCCAAACTTCAGTCGTCAGAAGCTTTAAAAACACCATCCTGTCGACTTTCACAAATTATTCAAACACATTAATTTGTTTAGAAACTTCTGAATTTGAAAAAGAATTCAAGAAATTTCTGCTGGAAGCTGCAGAAACTCACAGATGTTTTTGGTTTCCTTTGCCAAGTGACCAACGGTCAAACTGAAACTTTAACTCATCAGACGGAGAAACAGATTCTGTCTAGGAAGAGTTCTGCCTCACATCCGGGCTTTAATAAGAAACACTGTTTTATCAGCTTTTTACTGGAAATATGTAAAATCCAGTGTTGCAGCAGACAAACTAAAAACCATTTTAACAGAAACATTTGTACTTGCTGAACATTAAGTCCAGGCTGTGAGCAGTTTGTGCTGCTGTTGCTCTTTGTGCATGAATTACTGCATGAATGTGGTGAAGCACGGAGCAGGCCGCTCTGACACTTTATAAAACCCAGAGGACCTGCACCACCAGATGGTGGCGTAGTTTCTGCTCCTGTTCCCAGACTCTGGGACTTTGGCTCCCAAACTAAATGAAACTTCCAGTCCAGGTTTTCCTCCTGAGCTCAGACTGGAGGAATGGGTGAAACATGACGAATGTTCTGGATGCGTCTGTTGTTGAAGCTCAGACTCCTGCTTATGCTACTCTTATCTCTGTTGTTTTGCACCTTTTTCTCTTACAATTCTTCCTTCCACTCAACTTTCTTATGTTTACAGAGTCAGCCATATTAATCACAAGACAAAAATGGACTTTGCTGCTATGTCATCATAACTATATTTTTATAAAGTCAAATGATAAAATGTTCTATGTTGCACATTATTTGCATGATTTTTAAACTGATGACATAAAATCCAGATGAATCTGAAAAACCGATTTTCAGTGTTTTTATTTTTCATCATGAATATTTCTGTGTGACGGCGTCACAGTGAAGCTGAACTCTGGTCCTCAGACGAGACGAGACGTTTATGATGGAGATACAGAAAATGTTCTGATTTGAAAACTCAAGGTTACATGATTCTTGGTTTCATTTTCGCCTCCAGTTCAAATCTCAGCTCCGTCTTCATCCTTGTTTCTCTGGACGGTTATGGAAATATGAAGGCTTTTGCTGCAGTCCTTCATGATAAATGATCTCGTTTCCATGTAGATGTTTGGTTTATTCATAATGATGAAGTTGTCTCTCCTCTGTTTCTCAGAATGTTTCTGAAAGAATTTCAACCGGAGAAAAAGACGAGCTGCTCCTGTTTGTTAACACTCCATTAGAAAACGTCATTATTTCCTCGTTTGGTGATGTGACCTGTGACCTTTGCCCCCTGCCTGCTCCCTGCTTTCCATCAAAGTTACACTTCATTAATCGCATGCTGGCTTTCTCTTTCTCCTGGTCAGAAAATGCTGACGTGTTCATTGTGCTTCTCGGAGCTCGAAGGTGAAAAACGTTGCAGCATAAAGGCTGAGAGCCCAATGTGACCACAAATATTAACCAATGCAGACGAGAATGTCTGCTACTGAGATGGAAATGCTCGTCTACAAACAGCCGGGGGCTGAAGCAGCAGAGCAGGAACAGGAGGAATTTACTGACAGCTGCTAATGAGCAAAAACCTCCTCCTGATGCGCAGGAAGAAACATTTACCTCAAGGTCCGGTCCGTCTGTCTTAAAGTCCGGTCTGTTTCCTGAAGGTCCGGTCCGTCTGTCTTAAAGTCCGGTCCGTCTGTCTTAAAGTCCGGTCCGTCTGTCTTAAAGTCCGGTCCGTTTC
>NW_006800458.1:88643-116863 GCF_000485575.1 Poecilia formosa | reverse complement strand
ACTTCATTAATCGCATGCTGGCTTTCTCTTTCTCCTGGTCAGAAAATGCTGACGTGTTCATTGTGCTTCTCGGAGCTCGAAGGTGAAAAACGTTGCAGCATAAAGGCTGAGAGCTCAATGTGAACACAAATCATAACGAATGCAGATGAGAATGTCTGCTACTGAGATTGAAATGCTCATCTAAAAACAGCCGGGGGCTGAAGCAGCAGAGCAGGAACAGGAGGAATTTACTGACAGCTGCTAGTGTGCAAAAACCTCCTCGTGATGCGCAGGAAGAAACATTTACCTCAAATTCCGGTCCGTTTGTCTTAAAGTCCGGTCCGTTTCCTGAAGGTCCGGTCCGTCTGTCTTAAAGTCCGGTCCGTTTGTCTTAAAGTCCGGTCCGTTTGTCTTAAAGTACGGTCCGTTTGGGACGGTGTGAACGTGTAATCGAACTTTGATGTGAACCAAAACGTGACCTCCGGTTCGTCTACTAACTTCGGTTTTATCTGTGGATTTCAGATGCTGACGGCTGAAATGATCTTTTCTTTGCATTGAAACTCCTTCACATCGTTCATCATGAAAACTTTACAGCCATTTCTCTCTTCATAAGAATGTCAGGACTTTTCATTCTGACTGAATAAATGATCCATTTTGAGCAAACGACAAATACACCAGATAATTATTTCTAAGCTGCTTTTATTGCTGCAAAGTCTCTGTGTACTAAAGTTTCTAAATCCCCAATTGTGAAAGAAATTGAGAAATGCAGTGAGGCAGGAGGATGAAGAAAAGGATGTAATGGGAGGAGAAATGAGGGAGAATGTGTGGAGGGATATTCTGCCATAAAGCTTCTTACTATGAAGCATTTACGGCTTAAGAAAGGCACTGGAAGGTCGGAGAGAAGCTGTCGGCGTGGAGAGGAAGGACGCTCCTCTGGCTCAATGAGACTGGAGCTCTCACCAAATTAAACAAGGAGCATTGTGGGAGGTGTTGAGTTTCCGCGCTAATCTTCTCGCATGCGACTCAGGTTCCTGTTTCCACATTCACAGAATGTCTGCTAGCATCATCAGCTATTGAAATGGAAAACCCGGCAGCGACACGGCAGCAGGGGCATTCTGGGAATTGGGTTTGGTTCCGACTCTCTGAGGGTGAAACATTTTACTTTACACACAAATTAAACCAAAGACACTTCACTGAAAATCAGTAACTATTAGAAAACATAACCTTTAATATGCTCAGAAGTCCGTTCTTGTCCGCCATCATTTCTGTCAACTTAGTTTGCTTCATGAGATCTGGGCTGATAATTAAAGTCAGGGCGGCCATTTGCAATCGGCTGTCAGAAGCGTTTCATGTCAAACCGTTTGCAGAGATTTAATTGCACACTGAATCGATTTTCTGTGCTGAAGTTAAATGATAGTGACTTCCCCCGGACCGGACCGGACCGGGCCGGACCGGGCCCAACGGCGCCTGCTAACAGAACCATCTGGACCAACATGACGGACGCCTCAGCATATGAGCTGCAGACTGTAAGAGTCAGGATGAACTGATTCAGACTGTTTTATTCTGTTAGATTTATTCTGTTGTTGCCTTTTATTGCACTGAAATGATTCAAATTAGAAAATAAATGTTAATGTCAGCCAAAAATAAACAGAGAAATTATAAAAAGCTGTTTTCTTTAAGAAGGGAAAAACGTTACATGATCCACCGTCCACCGAAAACAAGACAGTCTTTATGTTTCTGTGGAGGAAACCAGAGTCCAGTTCAGCTGAATGAACCGGGTTCTGGTTCCCTCTGTTCATTTCAGAGATTATTTGAAGACACAGAAGGTTCCTCCTTTGAGGTTTTGTTGAATTTTGTTTGACCGTTGAATTGAGGACCAGTTGCCTGTTCCGGCATCGACTCTTCCATGAAGACGAGCGTCTTCCTACAGCAGCTCAGATTACAGGACCTCCAGCCATCAGAATAAAGACCAATCAGGATAAAACTGCGTTACCGAGTCAGAGTTCTGTACCACAAAGCTTGATGGTAAAAGGTTTAGTTGTTTTGTGTCTGTCTGCTCAGATTCTGCTGTTCCTGCTGAATGATTGTTCCTTTCCACTGTTGCCATGTGCTTCCTCTGTTTGAGGGATATAAACTAAAAAAGCCAAATAACAGATGAAAACCTTTAGTTTTAACCGTTTTATTTTACACAACATAACAACACGGTACATGTTGTCTTTTTCTGTACAGAAGCTTTCTGGGAGCTGGTGACCAACACAGGCTGAAGTAAACCAATGTCAGTGAAAAGCTCACAAGATATTCACGTTTTCTTTTTCTTCTCATGTTTAAAAATAACAATTTCATAAGTGGTCCATTAAAATGTTTGTCTGTTTGTTACTTCTTGTCTTTATATGTCAAGAAAATGTCAGAACTCCCCATTAGGTAAGAAAGGCTATGTGTGAAATCCGTCTCTTCCTTAGTGGTGTCCGGTTCCTCTGGAGCTGAAGTCATAAATCCAGATCCAGTTACTGCCAGGGAGGGTCTGCTAGTGCAAAAGAAGGCACCGACTGCTGTTCTCTTGCCACAAAATGGGTGCATACTGTATGCAAGTGTGCAACTGTTAAAATGATGTGCTTTTCTTCTTGCTGCAGGGTTCTTCATCTTCTTTCCCTTTATTAATTTCCCTTTTGTGGTGCTTTCAGATAAGGTGAATGTGAATTCAGAAATGACGTGGCAAGCTCATTGTCTTGTTTTTGTTCTTTTGTGCTATAAAGTGGATCCAGTAAGACAACTCCAACGCTACGAGACAAGGCATGTTATCCATTTACCAAAGGATAATGTCAAGGTGGAGAACAAAACCGTAAACAGAATACGAAAAACAAGATGAAAAGAAAGAGGTAAAAAACTTTCATCCAGAAAACATGTTCAATCAAATCAAACACATAAAAACACAATTCAAACGTGAAAACAAACTGAGAACTGATTCAGAGGCTGACCGGCTCTTCATGTGGAAAAACAAACCCAGACGCACCGCAGACACACAAACAGCTCAACAACACGAGGGAACCAAAGTTCCTGTGACGGTTCAGTTCAAACTGTGCTTTCTAAGAACCAGTCCGACTTGCAGCGCCCTCTCTCCGAGTCGCCGTCCTCCTCTTTAGACAGCAGCATCCCGCTCATGGACTGGCTCCGTTTGTTCCGCATCACGCGGCCCAGCTTGGCCCCTCCGGCCCTCTGATGGGGCGACTGAGTTTTTGCGCCTTCTTCGCTGAGCGAGTACCTCCTCCTCGCCCTGCTCCGGCCTCCCTCCTCCGTGGGGAGAGTCTGGTATTTAGCAGAGGAGGAGACGGCGCGAGGAGCCCGGCGCAGGACGGGCGTTTCTCTGAACCGCATGGAAGGAACCGGGCTGGGGGCCAACAGGGGCCCGGAGAACGGCGAGGGGACGAAGGGAGGCGGCGGGGTTTTGTTGAGACTGGTGGAGTTGTTGCGGTTGGTGTTGAGGTTCTCCAGCGGGGCGGAGGACGGGGTAGAAGAGGGCAGAGGGCGAGGAGAGGAGGGCGGCGGGCGGCTCTCGGGCTGAACGGGAGCCGGCTTCCTCTTGGGCTTGTGCAGGGACCCGGAGGCGGCGGTGGGCGACCCGACGCCAGTCAGAGGTCTCTGCTCAGCCACTTTGTCCCGGTCTTCACCGCCGGCCGTGGGGCTCCGCGCCGCCCAGCTCTGGCTCAGGACAGACGTGGCTGTGGAGCAGTCAGACGACTGAGTGAGTGCGTCCTTCTCCCCGGGTCCCACCGCCACCACCGCGCTGCTCTTTTTCGTTAAGCCTGCAGACAAATCATCCAATCCAACTGATCCGTGTTTAGAGGAGCTGGGAGTGACGGTGCAGCCATGTGACTGCTGCCCGTTGGTCTGCGAGTGGACGTTGGTCATCGACATGGAAACGCCTTTGCCACCTTCACCAGGGTTACAAACCTGAGGAGTAAAATGGAAGGAAAAAAGGTTTTAGCCTCTGGAAGAGCTTTAGTGACACTTTTATTAAATTAAGGTCAGTTAAAACAATCTGCACGTTATATTTCATCATCATATTTTACATTCCAACATCGGGATGCAACCAAAGCAGCTGCAGCCACAGAGCCTTTCTGGATAAAATGATTCATGTAGTGGATTTTATTTTCATCTAGGACTGAAAGCATTAATGGGATTAATCCTGATGAATCAATCTATTAATCATTTATCGCAGAAGAAAGATTAAAATGACCATTTGCTGAAAGAACAACACAAATCTGTACAAAAATATGTAGATTCTACATTTCAAATAAAAAACCCTTTTTGTCTGTAAATATGTTCTACCAGGACATTTAGTCTCTGGTTAAAAACAACACAAGTAAACAAATAAACAGCTTTTATTTGTGTTAAGAGAGAAATGAAAATAAAATCTATTTCTTCTTGAAAACCTTTTAAAAACCATTCTGCCGACAGACGAGACGAAAAGCTGCGGTGCACCTCGTTCCATCTGCACTAAAAGTGCATTTCAGAAAGAGAGCCTCTGGGCAACAGTAAAGCACGGTGGTGGCAGTGTGGTGATCTGGGCCTGGGAGACCTGCTGTGATAAATGGAACCATGAGTTCTGCTGTCGACCCAACCGGGCCTCAACAGCAGGAAAATGATGAAAACACACCAGCAGGTTCCCCTCAGGATGGCTAAAGAAAACCATGACTTAAGATTGGCCTAGTCAAAGTCGATGCTGTGCCATGACTTAAAAAGGCCATTATTGTTTAAAAACTC
Organism: Poecilia formosa; assembly: GCF_000485575.1. NCBI lineage: Eukaryota > Metazoa > Chordata > Actinopteri > Cyprinodontiformes > Poeciliidae > Poecilia > Poecilia formosa. The sequence continues at coordinate 112,123 of NW_006800458.1, read as the reverse complement.
TCCATTGTGGCTGAAGTAGAAAGATTCTGCAAAGATAAGAGGGTCATCATTCCTCCACAGCTGGAAAAGATTCACAAACTGATTGTTGCCAGTTTTTATTTTTATGGAATAATCATCTTTTCACACCAATACATGCACATTTATTCATCTTCATCTTCATCTTCATCTCTGCTCATGTGAGACAAGTCTTCCTGTCCTCACCCACCTTGTAGCGAATCATCAGGATGATGATGAAGACGAGCACCGAGGCGACGATTATCCCTCCGATGATGATGATCATCGTCCCACCCAGGAACTGGGACTGCATGAAGTGGCAGCGCATGTACTCCGACTCGGTGGTGAACTGCACGCAGCCCACCACGCACGTTGCCGTTAGCGACGTGATGACGTCATCGTAGATGGCCAGCACACACAGGTCGTACTGAGTCCCCGCGGCCAGGTTGTTGACCAGGAAGTTCTCACTTGACGGAGGAATCATTCTGGAGCAGAGAGGAAACGTCCATTTCAACATAAATGTTTCTGTGATTAATAAAATCACAGTGAATCCACTACATCAGTCATTTTCACCGGGTTTTAGTGCTTTGAGTGGCTTCGTCACCAAGAACCGCTTTGATGCCGACCTGCCTCATATTATCGATACATTCAGCACAAAATAAGAGAATCGACCAAGATTCATTAATCATACAAGTTAAAATGTAATGCAGGAAGTTGAGGCTCCAGTGTTTGGACTCCATTAATTGCCTTTTAATTAAACCTTTTTTCAACCCAATTCAAAAACCAATTTTGATAATTAATTGATTAAACACACATATGAGGTCAACAAGACATTTATTGTTTAATCTGTTATTTAGGTTTATTTTCTTTTATAATCCAACTAAATGAATTTGTCACTTTTGAAATTTAATTTCACTTTATAATTATTCTCATCTCATCAAGCCCATTTATTTTATTCACACTGCATTTCGTTTTCAGTCAATATATGAAATACATTGTGGCAAAAAGCACTACTAGCAAAATACTTTAAAAAATTTATTCTTGCAAAAATATGAAGTTTATCTTGATCATTTAAAAAATGTAAATTTTAATTATTTGCACATGTAGGGAAACGCAGAGCTTACTGAGTTTTTCTCCTGGTCTGAGTCGAGTCGGTTTCTCTTTGGGTCACATTGACTGCAGTTTTCACTCTGAACTGCCTGTCAGCTTTCTGGAACGTCCTCATTAAATTGCTAATCAAATTTCTGATTAAATGCAGCAGGGCGGCTGGTTGGCGGCTGGTTGGCGGCTGGCCCGGCCCGGCCCGGGCCGGCCTGGGCCGGTCGGGGCGGCCTCCACTCCTCTCCGGCCGCCCGGCCCGGTAAAAGCTTCTGGTTTACAGCTGAGCTCAGTGAAGGTTAGGAGACATGTTGGGGTTTAATGGTCAGTATTAAGAGCTCCAGGATAAATGTAGCAGTAGGTCACCGTGCCCTTAGCTGAACAGCATAATCCTGTAAGGTGTGTGTGTGTGTGTGTGTGTTGGTGCAACCCCATGAATGCTAATAGGAGCATCTAAATGTTAGATGACTGCTGTCTTCCTGCTCGATGTTTTAATCACCATAACGAGGAACCTGAGCTAAACACGGATTTAACTCGACACACTTAAAGTGACATTGAAGCCTGCAGGTTAATGGCAGGAGCCAATGTCACTAAATCCTACGAGCTCACACACAAGTGGCCACATTTATATACAACACAGACAGAGATTAATCTGCCTAATATTGCTGTGGCTGCGGGCTTCATTTGGCTGTAATAATGAGAGCGCTTCTGTCACATTAGTCAGCATTAAGTAATGGGAAACATTTTTCTCTCAGGTTTTTACCTCTGTAAGGCCAGCTCTCTGGGCTCAGTGTTCACTGACTCATTAAAACTTTAAATCCCTGAATATGCATTAAAACATGTACCAACAAAACAGTGAATATTATGTTGGTGGATATATTTACTTTATCAGGCACTGAGAAGAACCTGCAGGGAAACAGAAGATGTGAAACGAGGAGCTGCAGTTTCATGATGTAAAATCAAAACCAAACCTTTGGTTTGTGTTGTTTTCCTAACAGTTCATTTATTTTTGCTTCAACCCGTTTTCAGCTTCATGTTCATGGAAAATCCCACGAACTGGACAGAACTGGTCCGGCTCTCAGCTTCACTGGGTTTTCCAGAAAACATTTAGGGATGGGATTTAATCCTGGTTTGTGAATTATGGCTCTTTGCCCAGGGCTCCACTGAGTCAGGGACCAACACAAGCTGGAAGAAAACAAAAAGCACTTTTCTATTTTATGACACATTTTGTAAGAACTTGTGTTTTTACACCACAGCTGGTAAAGTAGAAGTTAATATCTGATTCAAGTAAATTACAGGAACATGTTACTGTCTCTTTAAGACTCTGGACTGAATTTGATAATCTACATGTCATAAGTGGAGTCTGAGTGAAACCTCAACCTTTGACCTCAGGCTGGTTCTCCAGATGTTCCCGTCCTGAATGCTGGACCAGCTTTTGGAGAAGAAGGTTGAAGGTTTTGTAGTTTTATTGTGATAAAACTCAGATCTCAGAATCAGCCGTGGCCCAGTTGTTCTGTTACTCTGACCATCTGCTGACCCGAACCATCATCAGCCCTGTTGGCACAGTTCACAATATCTGTAATTAACTTTTCCGTTTGGAGTAAAAATTCAGTCTTTGGCAGTTTCATTGCAAAATGAAATGTTGGGAAATTCAGAGAGAGAAAACATTCAGATTTTTGCACCAATCCGCGTTTTAGTCTCAGGCTCCAATTATCCCTCATTCTTGACTGCTGATTGTTTAAATCACTGTTTGTGAAACTTATGCAGAAACGTCATTTTCTCCAAAATGAAAATAAGATTAATATTTAAATGTTTTACCTTCTCAGCAGCACAAGAACCGCCAGCCAAGAGTTATGAGCTGGAGTTTCCATGTTACCCAGAATAAAACTCTGATTTCCAACTGCAGGTGAATGCATCATGTAACAGAACCCAGTTAATTAACATGTTGGGCTGGATTTAAAAAAGATAAATGAAAAGTAAAATGAGATTATTCTTAACATCTATTTGACAGGAATGGATCCTCAAAACCTGGTTCAGTTCAGCTGCTAAAGTATCAGAACTTTGTAAAGTGAAGACTTAAGATATTGTAGCAGAAAAATAATACATGAAATGTATTTATTGTAGCAGTTAGCTGATGGTTATGGTGGCAGGAACAGGAACACGCAGATTAAAACCAACAGGAAGTGTTTCTGGGATCAGGAGGAAACCAGAGGAAACCTCCACAGGCCGACGGAGACCAGGGGCACCTTCTACAGGAAACACCTGTTACAGCTGCAACACATAAAAATGACTAATTGTTTCCCTGTCTGGTGCATGGAAGTGTTTCTACAACCAACCACAGTCACCATGGAAACCAGATGTTAAAGCTCGTTTTACCGAACGCCAAACAGCTCAGCGAACACAGCAGCATGTTGCTTCATGACAAAGGAGCTCCAGCCTGAAGGGTCACTGAGGTTGCTATGGTTACGGATCCCGAAGGCGGAGCTGGAAGTCTAATTATGCGTAACGCTTCCTGGTTGCTTGGCCTGTTTTTCCAATGTATTCACATGAATGAAAGCCATTCCTCCAAGAAACCATTAGCTGCATGAGTCTGGCTGTCACACAGGCCAGATGAGACGCTGTCCAGTCTGACCAGTCGGACCAGTCTGACCAGTAAAGCCGTTTGTAAGGCCGTCAGCGTCAGTGTGTGACCTGAGCATCATCACAGGAAACCCACAATAAATCTGCTTCTCTGCTTGATGAACTCAGAATAGTTCATGTCAAAACATTTCATTTCCTTTGTGTGAGATTCTTTTTCTTTCTTTCTTTCTTTCTTTCTTTCTTTCTTTCTTTCTTTCTTTCTTTCTTTCTTTCTTTCTTTCTTTCTTTCTTTCTTTCTTTCTTTGCCGTCTTGTTGATGGTGTGAGCCTGGAGCTTTGTGATCTCATCCAAACTGACTCATTCATTGTTCCTAATTTCTTTGTCTGGGTCGGATCTTGCTGCCAGTATTTCGAACCCTGCAGTGGGCAGATGATTGCCTTGGCCAAGACTATTACACTAATCTATCTGCTGTGCTCTGCCAAGCCCTCAGCCCAGAGCAGCCGCGGTGTGTGTGTGTGTGTGTGTGTGTGTGAGAGAGAGACACAACAGAGACGATGCCTGCCTGCATGTTGAGGTAAGCACAACCAGTTCTGCTTTCCATCTGAGGCAGACTTTATGTTACTTTGCATCTGGATGTCGTTTAGAGCGACCAGCAGCTGTCATGGCCGCCGCGTCCGCCAACAGGCTGGTCGGTGTTCTACCAGCGTTCATCACTGATGCAGCGCCACACGGTGATGAACTCAACCCTTCACTCATCCCTGGATGCCAGGCTTGCCTTCCAGCAGTAATCAACTCCAGATCCTCTCTGCAGAGCCAGACTCAGCTTTTTGTCTCAAGACAAATGAACGGCTCATTCAGTGAACACAATACAGGGTTGTTCTATTTGGGGCCATTTCACTTGATTAAACATTGTGCGAAGCCTGAAGGCCACAAACACATTACTCCAGGAAAGGAATAAAAAAAGCATTGAAGTCGGCGACTTGACAAAAAACCAACGTTTTCTGGTTGAACTGCAGCCGCGTGATAAGAAGTCAGAGGTTCTAATAACTGAGCTGCTCTCTCACCCTCAGCAGCCGGAGAGCTGGGAGGAAACTCAGGCAGTTCAGAGATTCAGAGAAGATATTTCACTGGCTTCAGGGAGGCTGAAATGGATCCATATATATACACATTTTGAGTAATATTTCTGTTCTCTTCCTTTCTCGGCTGTGTCCACACACCTCTATGCGTCAGAGGAGAAAACTGATATTTTTTTTTGCCTAATTTCAGGTAAATAAAATGATTTCTTGTAAAATCCACAGGAAGTTGTATCAGCAGAATAAGACCACAAACTACAAGCTTTTGTCTAATTTTCTAATTGCAGCAGTTCCATGTTAGCATTACTGCTTATTCTCTACTTTTATGAACCAAGATAAAAAATGCAAAACATTCCCCAGCATTCCTCTACTGGAGGAGAAACCAAAATGTGGGTCACAGATTTCTGAAAGTAGGTTGTCCAATTATTGGTGGAAAACTATTCAGTGCTTCTGGCGAGCGTCTCTGCTGCGGAGCGAACTCATCTAAATTAAACAGCCTCAAACATGAAGAAGCTTCCACAGATAAATAACTTTAACAATCTGCTATTGGTTTTAAAAACTTGGCTTTGCGCTGAACCTCTTAGAGATGCTAACTTTACCTTCTCACTGCCTTTCTAGTTTTACTGCAGTAATCCCATAAATCATTTCACTCAGCAGCGTCTGAATCTAATTTTCTTCTCTTTAATCTTTCTAAACATGTAAGTAATTAAACAATTACACACGACATTCAAGCTAGCAGCAATTCCAATCAGCCTGGTTGGGAATAACTGATTTCTAAGCACAAAGTGAGGAGGATTAATGTTTCCTCGTTGCTGCTGACCTCATAGTTAATGTTTGCTAACGCAGCAGCTAACGCAGCAGCTAACGCAGCAGCTACGCTAACCCCACCCGGCTGGCTGGGCCTGTTCAGCCCGTCACTTTCAGGCAGAAAACTGTTTCTGTGTCTATTTAGTATATTAATATCTACTTCACGACACAGGAGGAAGTTTGATTTTTAATGTCTAGACAATTATAATATTATTTATGTCAAACATAATTATGAAAATAAAAATCTTTGAATTTTAAACCCTAGAATTTAACTTTTTACTGTGACGGTTTATGTCCAGCCAATGCAAACAGATTTTAAATGAACTGTTTTAATAGTGAAGGTCTGATGTAAAGCAGGTGGCATAGCATGAATGATTATGGTTAATATGAATTCAGAAAAAGCAGCAGAGAACTTTTAATGTTTGATGGTTTTAGTGTCTAAATTTAGGCTGGTCTCATAATGCAGCAGATGTCAGATATCAGGCGGTGTTTCTGCTGCAGGCCTCCAGCTGCCCAGCGCAGCACCGTTTCTGAAGCTAACTCATCTCTGAAAACTCTCACACCTTTATTGCATCTACATTTTCTAACTGCTGCACATTCGTCTTCTGCTGGAAATGATTCTGAAAACCATATACCAAAATATATTTCCTGTCTACTGATATATTGACATGTTTTATCAAACTCTAATGAGGCGTATGAATCTTTTTGTTCTCTCCATTCCTTTGTTCAGAGGCACCTCAGCCACGTTTGGCTCCATCTAAAACCTGACTAGCAGTAAAAATAATGCTGATTTGCTGGGTTTTCTGCATGTTTATTGTCCTATAAAATCAGAATTGGACCTGATTTTTCATGCTCTGAGCACAGCTGAGCTGAGCGTCGTTCCCGGGAGCGCTGCAGGATCAGCTACATCCTGCTAGCTACAGGAAGGGAACGAAGGCCCTTTTCTTAAAGCTTGGCGCCATTCCTCAGGCCCCTGTTGAGCAGCATTATTTAAAAAAATGGTCACACAATTCGCCTGATGTGTAACTTTATTTTCTGACTTAGCAAATGGCAGCCGGCCCCTGTGGCTTGATGGAGCTGCTGGAGCAGAAAACAGCCGCTAGAGGAAGATTTTAGGAAAAAAAGAGTCAAAAACAATCAGAGCAGAGTGAAGGAGGAAGGATCAGTTCTGTCTGGATGTATTTGCTTGTTCTGATTGTGGACCAGGGAGGCATTTGATCCTTTTTGTGTTTCTGCTCCTGGCTGAAACGGCTTCGTTTGTGATGTGCTGCTGACAGGCCATGAAGCTGATCCATTATTCAGACGAAGCCTTTAACTTCCCGTCTGATTAACCCGTCTGTCACCTGAATGTAAAAACGGCTGTGAAACTTCTGGCTCAGCTTCTCTGATGATGAGTAAAAGCTTCCAGCCTGTAAAGCTGGAAATGAGCTGGAAGGAGCTGAAGCTGTTAAAATCAGGTTGAGATGGAAACAGCCGTACGCCATCTCCAGGTTTTCTCTTTGATTGGTGCTGTTTAGGTCAACACTCCTTGTTAGTCTGTGCTGTAAAGACGGACGTGTCCTGGACTGTTACCTGGAGCTTCTGTTAGATTGGCTCGTTTTAAATGGAAGTTTAATGAGGCAAAGTTCTGCGTTTTACTTTTGTATCGACCTGCTTGCTGTCCTGTGTGACCGACTGGGCAGCCGGCCCAGCTCTGGGTTGAACACAGTCCTTCAGCAGGAAGACGAGTGTTAGAACAGCGGCGCTGTATCGGTACCCTCCCATGTGTCTGAGCCACGCCCAGCGTCCCGGTGAGCCGCTGTTCTGCAGCCGACCTCTGACCCTGCCGAGGAAGGAGGCTGCTCAGGTTTCACTGCAAAGCCAACAACACAACCAGCACAGCTCACAGGTCTGCAGGAGCAGGACATGACGGATTCTCACGAGGCTTTGAGCAAACGTATTGAATTCATAGTTGGAAACATGTTGAACTCCTCCCACTCAGCAGAATAATGCTGAGTGCGGAGAGGACGTCAATGTGTGGCAGATCAATAAACTCTCACTGAACCTGAAAAATAAGTGCCTTGTTGGCAACAACAGGGCCAGATTTCCCCCGTCTATTAGGCTCCTTCCCTCCATGTTCCAGCACTTTACCTCACTGTCGTCCTGCTTATATTCCAATTTACTGTTTTTCTCTCTGCTCCAGTTTTCCTGCTCTCTGTTTGTGTAGTGATCAATAAGATGCTTCTTTGTGCTGACAGAGGTGTGGAAAGGCAATCAATCTGCTATCTAAAGACAAGAGAAATGCAAAATACACACAAATGACTTCTTATTGAGGAAAAAGACGAGAAAGCTGCAGAGACGGAGCAGTGAGGGATTAATGCAGACGTTTGTCTGCACCATGTGCAGCAGCTGGGAGGCATTATGGAAATATCACAGAGATATAGACAGATTATAGAGATATTATAGAAATATACTAATACTTCATTGAAAACGTAGGTTTTAGTCATTAAGCTGCTTATTGATAGCATCAGTAAATAAGCTGTTAGCAATCCTGCTGATTTTTGCCTGATTAAAATGATAAAAAGTCACAATCTAACTGACTCAGCAAGTAATTCATAGATTAGTAAATATTTAATCAACTAAAATGACATTTATAAATGAACTAATAACATGTTGAAAATATGACTTTGATATTAACCGTGTTTTTCTGACGGGCTAAATAAGTGAAATTATTGCTGTTAAAATTTTTTGACTAATTTTACCCCATAAATGAATGAATGAATTGTGAATGAATTTTACTCCATAAACATTCATTCACAAGGATTCCAACTAAGTTTTCATCAAAATAATTCAGGAAAGACATGAAAGCATTAGTTATGTTCATTAACCAAAAGCAAAGATCCAAAACATTTGCTGAAAATTTTGAGGTTTGAGACATCAGAGAGAGGAAGAGGAGGAAGAGGAGGAAGAGGAGGACGAAGAAGCTCTCCTAATGAAAGAGACAGAGGATGAATCCCACTGGCTCCAGCGTCTCCATGATTCCCTGAAGGGTTTGGGAGCTGATGAATTATGAACACAGATTAAAAATAAGGTAACAGCTGTGGATTCGTCTCTAAATGTTTTGTGCTTGTTCAGGATTCTGCTGTCTGCGGTTTGGATCTCTCTCATTACAGACAGTCCAACACTTTGCTCCTTCTCATCATGATGTGAACTGAGAAGTCGTGTTGCTTCAGCCTTGAGATGGGAAGCAGATCATTTCTGGCGCTTTTCCCTGCAGAGGCTCTTTGTGTTTGTTAATCTCCCCATTTCACCTGAGCAAATATTTAGCTGCAGCAATCATTTCCCCTGCAGACGGATTTGGTCTGCGTGACTCTGAGCGTATGGAAAGTGTCGACCGTCCAGCTGGAGACCAAAGGTAAAATCAGAATTTCATAATAGGCCTGTCGCGATAAACAATAAATCAATTAATTACAAGACAAATGAAAATTATCAACCTCATTTTAAACGACTTTATCGTTCCTTCCTGCCTTTTTCTCTTCATATTGATGACTCTGCAAATAATGCGCCAACATTTCCACATGCTGGCTTTGATATGATTTCCCATCATCATTGTCTTTTGTTTTAATAACTTTATATTTGAATATGCTGTTTTAAAATGGTTCAACCTTTATATCTGTCCACATAAACAAACCGCCTGGCGCCACTACCAGCTTGTTTCTGATTGGTTGACAGGTTTTAGCTGTGCCCTACACTGCCCCCTATGGGTTTGGCTCATTTCTGCAGTTGTACGTGTTCATGTGGATGAAAACTTTCTGAAAAGAAAAATATTTTGTAATTGCCATGGCAGATATTTGTTTTTATAAATACCGGACGATGTGTGAGGTTCTGATGTCACTTCCTGGGTTTCTGTGTTTATTAGAAGGTGATTTGTTTCAGCGGATCATTCCTTTCTGTAATGATGTTCCAGGATAATCTGATCCAGAGCCTCAGACTGGTTCGGTTTCCAGTGAAGCTTCTCGCCGTCGTCTCACCTGTAAACCAGCGAGTCATCCTGGCTGCCGTTGTACTGGATCTGGAACATCCTGATGCCGGGAATGTTCCTCTGGAAGTTGAACTTGATGAGCGCGGTGGACGACCTGGCCTCGGCCGTCACCACCCGCTTGTCCACGCCGCCCTTCACGTCGCCCGTCACGTTGCTGCCGTTGGCGCCGCCTCGGGTCGACGTGGAAATGTCTGACGAACCCGGATCGGGTTCTTGGATGTTGTTGGTGTTGTTGGAGACGTGAGGCAGTTTGATTATGACCAGCTCCACGGTCTGGTGGGCTTCGCCGGCCGGGTTGGACGAGATGCAGGTGAAGGAGCCCGTGTCTTTCACCGTGCTGATGAGGATGTCCAGAGTCCCGTTGCTGTAAACCAAGGTTCTGGAGGAGTTGGACACCAGTTTGCCTTCAGGAGAGATCCAGTGAATGGCTGGTTCTGGATCGCCTCTTGCCTTACACCTTTAGTGAAACAGAACCAGATCAAATGGGCTCATTAGAGAGGCAGCAGAATGAGGCTGAGGTAGGTCAAACATGAGCAATAAAAGTAAAACGGTCGGATGAATCGCATTCCCTCTGGGACTGAACATCAAGAAGACGTTTTCTCCAAAACAGGAAAAGTCTTTAAATAATACTCCATAAATCATTTCTAGTTGCATGAAGATAATTTAGTAAATATTTCCCTTCAATTAGAAAGTGAAAATTGTAAATAGACCAGTTTTAAAGAAACCAAATCTGGACTCAGTACAGGCTACAATCCAGGTTTTGGATAAAGTTTCTGACGTGCTGGTCAGCAGCTCTTCTCGGCTCCAGAGTTCGTACCTGAGAGAGACTCTCTGTCCTTCCAGGACTCTCATCTCATGGGAGAATCTGGTGATGAGCGGCGGCTCACAGAGGAACTCCTCCTCAGAGATGGACCAGAAGTATCGGCCAGCCAGGTGCTCAGGTGTGGCGCAGGTCTCCAGGTCGTCCTCCCTCTTCAGCCTCCTCAGCCAGAGTAACTCACAGTTACAGTGGAGAGGATTTCCTCCAAACGACAGCGCAAACGACGAGGGAGTCATCTCCCCTGATGTGGCTAGGACCTGGAGGATCAATGGCCAGAAACATTTAAATGTCAGAAAACAAAACCGAAGAAACTGGAGACGAGCAACATTTGTTCAGTGTTCAGCCTCTTCTGCTCCTGAACAGTTTAAACAGAGATCCTGTTTTAGGAATAAACTCAAAGTTCTGCTGTCACACTGGTTTCTGGCTGCTGCTGAGTTTTGGGCTTTGTACCTGCGCCCGCTGAAACAGGGGGTCTGGTGGCAGCTTCTGGAGTTTGTTGGAGGTGACGTCCAGGCGGTTGAGTTTCTGCAGAAGGGAAAAGGTTCCTTCTGGAATGTAATCCAGCATGTTGTGGTCTAAGCTCAGTGTGTGGAGGCTCGTCATTCTCTGCATAAGGAAGAGAAAAATACATATTTTAAAATTTCCTTTGCTTTCACTAGAGATGTTTCATTGTTGCTAAGCATGACAAGGTTATGGATGGAGGGAGGTGGAGAAATGAAACCACATTTTTATATGTTATCCCCACTTCTCATAGTCAAAGTGCCATCTCTTTTAAATAGAATATGAAGGGTTGAAAAGGAGTGTTTGATTTATCCATAATTGACTTTAATCTTTTAGCCTGAATGTGCGGCGCGACCTGAATGGCCTCCCATGGAATAGAGTCCAGGTTGTTGTAGCTGAGGTCCAGCTCCTCCAGCGCCAGCAGGTCGTTGAACGCTCCCTGATGGATCAGCACCAGCTGGTTGTTGTTGAGGATCAGGTGGTGAAGCTTTGACATCCCGCTGAACGTGTCGTTGCCGATCCTCGTCAGACGGTTGCTGCAGCACAGAAACAGCAAAGACGGAGTAATCCAAGCATTTTCGCCGCCAGCGCGCTCTCCACTGCTCCCTGTTGACGTCTTACCTGTTGAGGTGTAGCGCTCGGAGATTTTCTAGGTCTGAAAAGGCATGAGGTGTGATGTATGAGATGGTGTTTCTGGATAACGTCAGGTCCACCAGCCGCGTCATGTTTGCAAAGTCTTTCCTTTTCACGCTGTTGACACAAACCAGAGAGTAATTAAACATCAGACCTCATGCAGCGTTTTGATCACATAACCCAGCGGAGCTGCTTTACCAAACTCTACCGTCTGTCTGCTGAACTCCTACAGTAAGGATCAACTTAATGAGAGAATGGTGGAAACCTCTTTCATGCAAAAGGTTTCACATGTTATCCTTCACAGCTCATTCAAAAATCTGCAGGCATGAAGAGTCCTCTGTCATCCTCTGCCATCTGCTCCAGCGACTGTGGACCAACCATGACTTCCTCCAGGGCCTGGAAGAGCCTCTTCTACCCAAACGGGTTCATCTGCATCCAGTGGCAGCTCAGTTTGTTCCCACAATCAAGTGATCTCTGCCTTCAACTCCAATATTGATTTATATTCACCAGAAGATTCTGGCGCTGTCGCCTCGTGATGCTGTAGATTAATGTCTCTGCAACCAGTTTTGTTTCTCCTCACTGCAAAGGACTCAATTTATCTTCCATTTGTCAGTGTTACAGGGATTACTGATACTACTGCTGTTCACTGGATATATGATCAGAGGACAGCAAACTCTCTCTGGCCTGACTGGCAGACATGCAGTGGGCAAAGGGAATGAGCCACTTTCATATATGTGAGGAATGATGGACTGCTTTGGATCCATGTGTTAGAATGGTCCAGTCAAAGTCCAGACATAAAACCCAAGCCTTCAAACCTGATGTTCACAGACAGCCTTCAGCCAGTCAGTCTGAGATTTAGCAACATTGCAAAGAAACTGGAAGAAATGTCAGCAGAAAAGGAGGAACTGCAGCCCGGTTTGGTGTGAAAGAGTTTGGACTCTGGATAAAAATGCTTTTTTTATTAATAAAGACCATAAACAGTGGAACCCTGTAATCAACATCGTTAGAAGTAAAACACTGTAGTTGTAAGACATGAAGGTTTCTGTCTTGGAGAAGTTCTTGTTTTTCTGTCAGCGTAGCTGCAGGATTTCAGAGCGGAGCGTTGGCTTCACACGGTGCCACATGGAGGCCATGGCTGCCAACTGAAGTAACTAGGCCGTGCGGCGCCGCACTGACCTCGCGGACTGATCTGGCTGTCTCTCATGCAGTCGTCACCTTGTTACGAAGTTGTCGGCCAGCCGCAGCTCCACCGTGTGCCGGTCGATGTTTGGCGGCACAAACAGGAGACCTTTCTTTGCGCAGAGCGTCGCCAGGTTCGGTGACAGGATCTGGCAGACGCAGCGCTTCGGACAGATCTGTGCCCGCACCGCCATGGAAACCGCCAGGATCACGCAGAGCAACAGCCTCTCCATGGTTAGGATCCTCACCTGGTCGGACACCTGGACAGGTGGACAGAACAGAAGACTTCAGAAGTCGGGTTGATTTTTGGTTAATTGATAGAATTTCACCAAAGTGAGCATCTTGCAGCCATTAACCATCACTGACTTCGGATTCAGGAAAGTTTGTGCCACTCTCAACCACACCAAGATCTGGGCTTTGACTAGGGCCAGGAATCGTGAACCAGTCCTTTATGGATTTCCTGTTTTTCATGGTTTTGGCATCTTGTGAAATACTTCCAGCTTGTAAAGCCAGACCTGGGCAGGTTTGGATCCTGCTGCAGGTTTCTTTCTGGAGAAATCAGAGGTTTTCTGATCTCACTCAGCCAGAAGAAGTGCATGATGGGAGCAGGATGGAGGGAACAAGCTGCTGCTTTAAGGACATATTTCCACATAAAGAACATTTCTGAGCATTTCTAAAAACTAGTGAGTTGATTTAGACCAGAGCATAAAGTTTAATACCATGGAAATGCTTGTAGCTAATTACTGGACAGGATTGGTTTATAAATAAAAACATTGAAGGACATGAGAAAATAAAGACGGAATAAGTCCAGGATCCCACAAATGCAGTGAAGAACATCGATAAACTAAATGAGAGCAGACCTCATGAGAGCAGAACGCCGTCTGGTTGAACTTCAGTCGAACCTCGTTTAGAAACCAGGCAGAATAATTAATATACAGAAGCAAAAAGGCAAATTCAAAACACACAGTGGTGTCCTGGTAACAGTTTCTTTTAGCATTGTGTATCAGAACCCAGAGGAGTTAATAAACTCTGAATAACTGAAGATTAATGTTGTGAATTAGGATTAAATATAAAACTTCCAGAAAATAGTTTGTTCCAAACTGGAGATTAAAATGTGAGCCTGAAATAAAACGATCAGCATTAATTAGGCCTGACTAGAGACGGAGAATAATTTCCTCCAAAATCTCTCAGTTCATTCGTGATGATCCAACCATGAAACAGGATTTAAAGTGAAAATAAACCAACAGAGCCGATCATTTTATGTCTGCACCTGTTGTTGTTCGCATTAATTATGAATCAAGATGGAGGCAAATAAAAAGCTGAACTGTTTAACTGAAGCTCTCATCACTGAGCTCCATCTTATTAAACCTGAATTTGTGATTCTTCTTTTGTCTGAAAGATTTATCATATCTCATTATTAAATGAAAACCTCTTCTGTGCTTTTCATTTCTTTTTGTAATCACTGAACTAAAAGCGGCTGCCCTGCTGGAGGTCGAACCGTTTCTTTCCTCCACAATGAGTCATGGGACCGTCCAACACAGACGGGCGGAGGGCGTGTGACCCCGACTCCCCCAGCAGATATCGGCTCATTAATTACTGAGAAATGACTCTGATGAGCTCAGTGAGAGTGGCAGACAGACAAGGGAAGGAAATGAGGGAGAGTTATCAGAGAGAGGCTAATTAAAATGAGTGCTGAGGTGTGAAAGGGAAACAGGGGTGGGAGGGGCGGGGTCGGGTTCGCTACTTCCTGTTTCACGTAAACCGTGAGCGGATCCAGAACACAGGATGCTGCTAAAGTTAGCAGAACCGAGCCCAGCGGCAGTAACTCGGGTCACTCAGAGTGACTTTCAGCCCTGCTGGGGTCAAATGTGACGGTGAATTAACCAAAGGGATTATGGGTAAGGAAGACAAATTAAGCTCTGCTTGTAGTGGTGTGAAAAATGTGATTCTGTTTCACAGAGGAGCCGGGCGGTCCACTGAACTCCCCAGAAATCCCAACCCTACACACACACACACACACCCACACACACACACACACACACACACACACACACACACACACACACACACATAAATGAAAGTGGATGAGAACAGTCTCCAGAGTCTCTGCAGTCAAAACTTCCAGACGTTTAAAAATCAGTTTCTCCAAATCAAAGCATTTTAAATCTACATGACTTCTGCTGCCATCATCCTTCCATGTTGAGCTTATTAATTTAAATCAAAATGTGGATATTAAAGGAATGAGACGTAATTGTACCATCACCTAAAGAAGATCAAACGTTTGGTGAACCAGCTGCTGTTTCTGCTGCTTGTTGGATCTTTACTTGTGTTACCTAGTTAGTCTATTTCGGCTCGTCTGCTGGTAACCTTAAAGGTTCTGCTCCGCTGGCGGCAAACAAGGAGGACGAGATGAAAACTTGTAGAACTTTATTCCTTTTCTTGGCAAGGCGAACAACGAGCTGCACATCTGGAGTCTCTAAAACTAACAAACCCCCAGATGCTGCTCTCTACCGCCACCTAGGGAAAGGCTGGGCCTGTAACACTTGGCAAAACTTGTCAACTTGTCAGCTATTAATATTCTATTTTACTATTTTTTATGAAAAGAACTTGAAGCTTGAAGCTTCTCTTGTGCCAACAAAAGTACACTTTAAATCTTTTCATGCTATAAGTATTTTTTATGTTTCCTGTCCAACAGTTTGCCACTCAATGCCAAGTTAAAGTCCAACAGATTGACTTTGATAAGAGCAGCATTAAGGCTTTTGCCTCAATGTGCAAACATAAACCAAACTTTAACTTTGTTAAATATAACAGTAATCTAACGACTGATTCACATCAACACATTCAGTTAAATGAAACTTTGCAGTTTCAGCTATAAGCAGGCTGAAGGAGGTCATTCTCCCATCATGCTGATCTTCTCTAGCAGCTCATCTTCCATCATGACTCCTGCTGGATGGAACCAGATTGGACTGAATCCATTCCCAGGCACATGATTTACAGCAGAGCCTGAGCTGCAGGAACCTGAGCCGACTGTGAAGGTCGGCCTGATCGGAGCGGAGCGCCGATTCCCGTAAAGCCTTCCTCCACTCTGAGACGGCATGTTTGGTCCAAACACATTAAACATGCAGCATATGGAGACACATGTACTCCACTCCAGTATCGATTTCAGAGCAGGTTATGAATGCTCTCATCAGGATTATGATGCAAAGGGAGGAGAAGCAGAAACCGGAGAAGGCCGGGGGGTAAGTGCCTGATTCATGGTTCTGGTCCACAGCATCACATCACAGCACCGTTCCAAACAGAGTGCATCCATCAGCGGCTATCAGATTATATAATGTTCAACAAACAGTTTCTCTGCCGTAACGTTACTATCAGAGTGTTTACATGAGAGACGCTGAAGGTTCTTGACTGAAGTGGTTCCTCTGCTTGTTTTAAAAGCCATCCAGACTTCTGAGGTGCAGATGGAGAGCAGTGCAGACTTCATTCAAAATGGAGCCATTTCACCCGATTTATGCCGTTTATGAAACCTGGAAACTCACAGATGAGTTTCAGAATGAAAACATTCAAAACATGGCAACAAAAACAAAACACTGCTGATGTTTCTCAGAATATCCTCCTGGTTTATAAATCTGCTTACAGCTACATTCACTCCACGAGATAAAAGTTTCAAAACACACAGATCTATAGATCTGTAGATCTAAAAGCTCCTTTTAATCTGAACTCATTGTAATTCACTGAAGATTTAACACTCTGCTGTAATCAGGATGTGACATCATAAAAACTCATTTCCTTACAGACATCAAAGGATAGGAAATAAAATATTATTTTATGGTTTTATGGCCATTTTAATCCAACATGGTGGATCTCACTACATCACCAACAGGACAGAGTTCACGTTATTTAACCCAAACACAAATAGAACTTTTCAATAAACCCGTTTCCTAAAAGCCACGAGCTGAACCTGTAGGGGGCACAGCCTGACCCCTACCCCGCCCCTGACCCTGACCCTGACCCCCTACCCTGACCCTGACCCCTACCCTGACCCGGTGCCCCCACAGACCCTCCTGCTGATCTGCAGATAAATAGCAGACAGAAAGCAGCATGGCTGATCCTCGCTCAGACCCTCGGTGGGTCAAAGGTCGTACGTTCCAAATGGTCCACAGTGGCAGAGGTCAAGATGCGTAAAGCCCACATGAGGCTCTGATGTCCAGCACTGCACTGAGTGCAGATGAGTAAAAATTACATTCAGTGAAAACATAAAGAGACGAAGTTGGACGTGTTCAGATGAAAACATATTTAGGAAACTAAATATTTATGGTTGGACTTTTAGTCTGTAATCAATCACATGGAAAACCAAGCAGCAAAAAAATAAACATTTTCTATTCAGGAACTCGTTTGGAGTAAATTATTGAACAAATACTTTTTAAAGATATTTATATAATTAATCTGTTAATCTGAGCAAAGCTTCAGGAGCTTGGATAGAAAGCTGGGCTGTAGAGGCTAACGTTAGCGTTAGCTGAAGCTTCATGTGAACTAGAAATTATTATTGGTCAAACTCTGATGCAGAAAACAATGAAAACAAGCGACAGAATAAAGTTGCAGATAAAATGACAGAAAATGTTCTGGTTGTTGTAATGAGCCCTCCTGGGTTTCACTGAGCTTTTAATTAAGCTCCACCAAGAGGCAACAATCATTTATTTAAACAACCTAAGTGGGTCAGGCTCCTCCACTCCAACAGTCCGGATGAAATGCAACAGAAGTTAAAACACGAACAATGACAAAGAGAATAAATGAAAGTTTTTAGTCCCATGATGGAGAATTTCTCTTTTCTTCTCCTTCACCATCAGCTGAGGGTCGAAGTTTTGAACATTTTATCTGCCACCATGTTTCAGCCACTGGGCAAATAGACGGAATATTGTTTTTACTTTTAACTATAAATTTGTGCAGAAACTGCAGGACTTTTTACTTTACAATATGAATCTGACAGCATGAAAAACAAAAAGTTCTGCTTAACTTTTTATATACAATCTGTGAGAAACTTAATGAGACAAAAAAAGATGGAATAATGTTTTACATTATTACTGGAAATGAAGGAAGTTCTGATTTATAATCTGAAGTGAAAATCATCAAGAGAACAAAGAGCAACAACATGACACTTTGGTACTAAAAGTTATTTCAGGTTTATGATGTCAAACATAATGACTGAAATCATTAAACATGTTTATTATATGTGAATAAATGGAAAAACGTCTGAAGAACTGAAAGTGAAACTCGTTTCATAGATCGCCAGTCTGTCCAGCACACACACACACACCCTAGTTCATCGATCTGCTCTCTCACTCTCAGCTTTCCTCTGCTCTCCTGCATTGTTGTTATGCTTTTCCAATTGATAATTAATTAACTCTCTGTGTGTGTCAGCAGCGTTCTGCCGCTGAAGTGCGTTTGATGTGGATGGATGGAGAAAGAGCAGAACGGAGGGAGGAAAGGCAGAAACGCGTTTCCATCACGCTCTCATGCTTCTAAACACAAAGACGCCGTTTTGGTTTGTTTATGTGCAGATCAGGGAAATGGGATTGGCCTGCAGAGTGAAGCATTGTGGGAGGGCATGGCGAAGACATTATGACATCAGCTTGTAATGACACATTGTTCGTCTGCTTGTGTGGGAAACGTGGAGGATCCTCATCACATCCCGCTATGCTAATGAGAGACAGCAGGGAGAGAGCGAGTCAGGAGATCTGGAGCTAAAATAACTCCAGAGTCACATTATTCTCTGAATAATAAATAAAATCTGCTCCCTAGAAAATCCCATCCAGCCGAACGGAGAGAGAAGCAGGAGAGTTTAATGCAGATCACTTCCTGTATGTTCCTGCGTCCCAGCAGCCACTGCAGCTCCTGCTTTATTTCTCTCTAATTGAACTCAGACTGAACTCTCATAAACAAGTCAATTAATTATGGAACTGAAAAGATACGAACTTGATGAGTTTATTCAAAGGTCATTAAAATGAAAAACGCTCTGGTTATTGCTGTGCAAACACTTTGGTGGGTATTATAAGCTGGTCTGACTGTAATGTTGTTCATCAATCATTATGAAATATTGACAGGTGAGGAGAGCGAACCGAGCAGTCAGTCCTCTAGAGCTGGATCATCTAGACGCTACAGAAGGGAGTTTGGCACTGCTGATCTACAAACACAGCCCAGCCTGCAGGAGGACCAAGTTTCCTTCCTATGTGATCATTTTACAGCCAGTTTAATGTATAAATGAAATGTTTCTGTGAGTTTATGGCAGATTTGTCTCCAGTGGTCATGCAGCGGTCAGCCATCACTGGCTTGGCATCAGCTGCTGTTTGTAAAGTGAAAACATAGCAGCAACTTTTACCATGTTGTTAATTCATTTATTAATGTCACAGTTTGTAAACATTTAGTCTCAAACTAAATAAAGGTTCTCATGGATTATTGATCTGTTCTTCTCCTGCGTTTCTGTGTGACACTCGATCCCGCGGGCGAAACGATCCCAGCAGGACAACATCCTTCACTCCTGAGCCGTTGCATCAGAGCCTCAGATCCATCATCGGTCATCAGTCTGACCAGGAAGCTGATCCTGATGACAAACTGCAGATTATCTCACACATTCTGATGCCTGTTCAGAAAACCCATCCAACCTTTCTTGAGGTTTGGTCTGAGTTTTTATATCTTTGTAAGATTTTCATAAAGATGCTGCTGTTTTCGGCAGACAGGGAGCCTGAGACATTCCCACCTGAATGCTTGTAGAAATGCAGATTAAATGCATCTGAGCTCTGGATTATCCTGAACTCTGTGCTACTGTAACATCTCTCTTTGATTTAAGATGACTGTCTGGGTTTCTGTGTAGCTCAGGATGCTCACAACCTGTTGGGAGGAAACATGTGGGGCTAAATTGAGCTGAATATCAGCAACAGAAATGAGACTAACCCTCCATGGGAATGACTTCTATCTATCTGACATCCATGTTGCCTAATAAAGACGTTCGGTCGTTCAGTCCAGCTGCAGGATGTAACTGATCATGTCTGCAGGCCTGAAGGCCGACCGACTCCTGATGTTTGTCTCTGGAGGAAAACAAACGTTGTCTTGACATCATCTTCATCTGAGGTTTTCAATAAGACATGAGACACAGAGACAGATGGACACTGAGACACAGGCAGGACTGTGGCGTGCAGACAATCTGACGGAGTGTGTGTGTGTGTGTGTGTGTGTGTGTGTGTGTGTGAGGCAGAGGAAAGGGTTGAATAATTTACATGCATCCAAACATGAGCACACTCTTTCATTATTTACACAGCAGCACATTCACCCAACATTCACATGAAAATGCCAGAAAGAAGCTATTCAAGTTCAGAGGAGGAACATTCAGTCTGATAATGGACCGAAGGAAGGAGGAAAGGTGAATCACAGCCAGCGCACATTAAACATGCAGAAACCTTCCTCCACTGTTTACTTTCCTTCTTCTGTCTTATCGTGTCTCAGCAATAAAAACAGTTCCAGCCTTCCTCAAAGTGAAGCGCCGTGGTCCAACCGAGTGCTGGGCTCCATCAGCGTTTGTCCCCTAAGCCGACAGAAACCCTGTTAAAGTCTTTTAAACGTCACCGCTGCGTCCACGGTGCCCTTCAGCACAAACTGTGGCGCGTCGGCTCCAGTGGAGCAGCAGAACGTGGCTGAAGCAAACGGTTCCCAGGTGTTTCTGAGCGCCGAGGCGGAGGAACCGGTTCTGCTGGGCAAACAGCTGAACTGCAGAGTTACAGCTGAGGAGACGGACGTTTCTAAGGATGTTTGGGACGGAAACAGTCAGCAGCCGACTGCGAGGTCGACTGGGTTTCTTATTACTGTAGAAAAACTGAAACTCGTCTTTCTGAACTGAGGTGAGAATCTGCTGGCTTTGGCTGCTTCATGGTGAAATTCTGCAAATGACCATAAACCAGAAAACATTTAAAGGACAGAAATATGTGCAGCAGTTGCTGTTGGTGTTATGATGCCTGTGGACATAAAGATGTCCATTAGAATATGAGGCCCGTTTGTCAAACTAATAGAAAATTACCTTTAAGCAGATGTTAAATTTCTGCATTCAAAATATTTTTTGTTCTAATATTAAATGTTGTATTTTCGACTGCAGGCAGAAAATCAGTAACAGAAAAAGGCTTTAAAACATTGATCTGTGTGAAATGAATCCATTTGATAGTGACTGAGATAAATGAACATTTCACTAATTTATTGAGCATAACTCATTATCAATATATTTACTGATAACTGTCCTGTTATGTGTGTGTGAGTCGCTTTGCAGGCCCAACAGCTTCAGACCAAACAAAAGAGTTAAATTGATCAAATCTGAGCAAAATTATTCAAACTCTCCTGATAGGTTAAAACATCAGAGCGTTTCACAACTGAAAGAGAATTTTAACATTTTAGTAAAGTTGACCGAGTTATGAGTTTGGCAAACAGACGTTTGGTTTAGATTTTAAACATAATTTGCTTAGAAAAAAATCTCATTTGCAGAGGCTGATGTCAGTAATCTGTTCCTTCCCTCCTCCGCTCCGCCTGCAGACATTTCTGTTAAAAATCAACTATTCCAGGATGAACGTGAGGAGTGACGCTGAAATGTTTGATCCTCTCATCATGTCAGGCGGATAAGAAGTGTGATGACATCAGAGTGAGTCTTATCGATATCTGCTGGCTAATCGCCAGAGAATCTGGGTTAAACACAGATCAGCTGCTCACCACACACACACACACACACACACACACACACACAGATGTAAATACAAACCAGACGTATAAGGACTGACCTCAGACCAGCTCATTTTGGTTTTGGCTCCAAACATATTTCATGTTTGAGGTGATTAATAATTAACAGTGACTGGAGGTCAGGATGGTCTGAACTCTTCATGTTTCAGGCTTTGAACAAGAAACTCCAAATAAGTGAAGAGCCAGACCCGACTAACATAAAATAAATTAAGAGTAGATGTTTGCTGAGCTCAGCACTGCAGCTTGGTTCAGTCCGTTTACATGTCTGTCTCATGTTACGCTGAATTATTAATGGCTGTAAATGGATTTATCAGCTCAACAAAACAGAAAAAATATTAACATTGACTCATAACCTGCTGTGTGTCTCGAAGTGGAAGTAGGTTGGAGTTTAATGCTTTTTCTGCTCGATGGAGCTGCACTGTTAAAGATGTTAAAGTTTAAATTTAAAGGAGTCATTGAAACAAAATTAAATAAAACTTCCAGTTATAACAAGAACCTCAAGTAAACGCATCAGAACAAAAACACTCAGTTTGATCTGCACCGAATAAATTATTTGATAAGTTAAAATAGAACAGCAGTAAAAACTGTGAACTGTCCCTTTAAAATGCAACCCGGAGCTGTCCGTGGTGCTGAAGGTCCAGTCAGCTCTGAGCTGAGGGGATCACCACCCTGCAGGACACACATAATGTTATGTCCTGTTGTTTAACCTTATAGTTACTTATAATTATGAAAACCTTTTCTTGGTTCTGCTGATGAAAACAGAAGCAGGTGAATAAAGATCAACACTGACATGATTTAACTGGTTCAGGAGTAAAATCTGAGGAACAGAGGAGAAAGTGTTTTAAAACACAGATGATTATTAAAGTTTAATTCAGTCCAGTACATACAGAATGTGATTCCTGTCAGGTTTTCACATCTGGATGCAGCTGCCATTAATGCTTTAGCTTCTCTTTGACTCAGAGTTTTACTGTGTTTTCTCTCTTCAAGCCCTGCTGCTGCTGCTGCTGCTGCTGCTGCAGCAGCAGCAGCAGCAGCAGCAGCTGCAGGAGCTGCAGCTGCTGCAGCAGCTGGATGTTTGATTCACTTGAATCCAATCCAGTGTTTTTCATTTTCAACACAAAGTAAAACTAGGAGCATTTCACAAAGTAATACACATGACCAGATATAGATCACTTCCATGTCTGTTAGTGAATTAACACGTTTAAAGAAACGGTTCTGATGTTTGAGCAGCAGAGACGGATCTACAGTAAAGTTTCTCTGAGGTTTCTGGGTTTGAACCTCAGCTTGACTGACAGAAACTCTGATGTTCATCCTGAACAGCAGGTGTTCAGGATCTGTGTCTGCTGAAGTGATTCCTTTTGTTTGGGAGATTCAGGTGAATCAGTTCCCTCCAGGCGGCGGTTGCTGCCTTCAGGCGGTTGTGGTCAGGAAGAGGAAGGAGGTCAAGTCAGGGAAAAGTGTCAGATCAGCTTCTGCAGGCTGGAATCATTTTGTAGTTTTTCCAGAACTTTCCTAAACAAAGCTACAAATAAATGATGGCAGCCGAGTCCAGTTCCTATTGTGATCAAAATCAAAGCTGTGGTTCTGTCACACTCATATTTAATATCAGATCTAATTCAGTACAAAGTCATCAGAAAGGCACAACACACACATTTTAAAGGGACTTTGCTGCTGGAGTTTTTCTGTTTTCTTGTTTCTAAAGTGAGAAGAAACGAGCAGAGAGATTACAACCCAACGACGACCAGCTCACAAGAGCCAACTCTGAAACCGATTAAAGATCACTGCCTGGTTCCTGCAGCAGCCAAAACATGCCTCAAGTTTCATGGAGCTAAAGCACAAACTTTAAATTAATTAAGACTGAACTGCAGGTTTAATCAGAACTGAATGAAATCCATGAAAACATTTATTTATTTTTCATCTTGTGACGATCTAATGGCCAGAGTTCATGACTCATCTGAGTTATACGTAAGTCTACAGGCTGCTGACACTGTGTAAACTAAAAGGTTCT
>NW_006800458.1:84711-88592 GCF_000485575.1 Poecilia formosa | reverse complement strand
CACACACACAGCTCATTAAAAGGCGTAGGCAGTCCATTTCCTGTGGAGGGAGATGATAGCTTATTTCTCCAAAGACAACAGTCCATATATGGGCAACCGCAGAGCACTTCCTCTAATGTTCCACATACATCAGCAGTTAACAAAAGCACCAGGGGACAGGTGGAGGAAACAACCAGAACCAGAACAAATTAGAAATATAAATCGTCTAATTTCTTTATGAATGGTTCTGTGATCAAAATGTTCCGTAGTTTTAATGGAACCAGAGTCTGATGGGTCGAACCCTGCTGGGTAAGAGGAGGCATGTCTGCATCATGACTGTTGGCCCACAGGGGGCGCTCTGAGCGACAGCACAGACCAGTTTCATAACGGAGCTTCAAATGAAAAGTGCTTTCAGTGTAATGATAAAACCATGTCGTGTGTTTGGGCCGGTCCCCTCCGTCCATTATGACCCGACCAACATCAGAACATCCATCAAACCGCGACGCCATGAAGCAGGACGCAGTCAGAGGACTCCCACCGGGCCTGCACACCATTTATCTATATCCATATAACATAAAATATACGAAACACATCAGGGTTAAGATTTTAACATGTAAATGTATTTAATTATGTAGATTTTAACGGAATAAATCACTTTTTTCAGGTTCTGACTGGAGCCTTCTGTTGGCGTGTTTCTGGTATGCCGGTTTAGATTTCAGCCGTTTCTCTCCTGATAAATACTCGTTACTTTCCTGGAACATTTCAGTTTTATGAACTTAACGGTTATGTTTGAAGGAAACGCGTCACATTTGGTCATAGTTACAAAGAACTTCAACACTTTCAGAGTTTTTCTCAGTCCTGGATCTTCCAGGTTAACTTCAGAACAAACCAACATAATTTGAAAATAATCTGGATTTATGCTGGATTTTCTCATGTGAATCTGCTGCAGTCATGCCTGGCTGGGTTTACCCGCAGGTCTGTAGCGGTTAGCAGAATGTGACACAAATGAACACAGAATGAGAAAGTAACAGGAGACAAATAATAAAACTGCAAAAGAACAAAACAATGTTTTTCTGTTATGTTTAAATTTTTGCTTCAAAGAAATGATGCAAAATGTGAGAATGATTCCAGAAGTGGGCAGGATGTTCTGCTAAACACAAACTAAAGGAAGTGTTGGGGAACTCTGCTGCTTTTTTTCTCAGTTTTCTGTCACTTCTGGTTTGTGGGGATGTTTCTAAGAACAGCAACTCTCTGCATCTGTGGCTTTATCTTATTTCAGGAGGAGCAGTGAGACGACGTGGGGACGGCCTCTGGACTCAGGGATACAAATACGATTAGGCTTCGACCCAAAGTTCACAATTTAACAAATTTCAATGAAGAATGTGAAAAGAGGAGCACAGCAGCCGTTCTGGTGCAGAAATGTTTACCACTGCAGAGAAAAAGAAGTCAGGGATTTTACTGAGCAGCAGAATCACAGATATTAGCAAAACAATCTCCAGAAACTGAATCTGATAACCTGAAGAAAAAGAAAATGAGAATAAAACTCTTAATGTTGAGTGAGGCGGTAGAAGAAAAGAGGGAATGGACCAGAGGATGAAGGAGATCAGATCCGCTCAGCAGGAGGAATCAGAGAAATGTTCACATCAGAGGCTGAAGCTGCAGAGGCAGCCATGCTGGAAAAGCCACAAGCAGCTCCAGGCGAAGTGGAGGAGCATCTGCAACAGTCTGAACACAGAGAGGAAAACAAGAGTCTTAGTGAAACACAAACGGCTCCAAAGCGTTAATGAAGCAGCTGAATATGCTAACATATCCAACAATCAGGTCCACTGGTTTGTGCAGCTTGTTGTGCAAAAAGACCATCAGCATTGCACATGGATTGCATCATCATATACATTATTAAAACTGAAGCAGCATTAAAGCTGTTTATATGAGACATAAGTAACATCACAGCTGTAGTTTAACTGTAGAAGTGGAGGCAGAAGATCCTGATGCCAAACTCTGGATAATTCAGGAAGAAACTCAGAGAAAAGCTTCATGAACAGATGTGATAAAATGTTTGAGTCCATCCCTGATGACCAGCTGGAGAATTAACACTTACAGTGATCATCCAGTAGGTTTTAATAAATCAAACAAATGTTTTAATATTACACTTTTGATTGTAATATTAACCTTTGGAGTGTCCTAGTCAAAGTCCCAGCTCTAATCCTGTAGAGAATCTGAACAGATCAGGGTGATGGCACAGAGTCCTTCCAATCTCAAAACCTTCATGTCAATGAAAAAATATAATTTCTAAAAATATCAGAGTTAATATGCATGAAGGTCATCAACAGTACAGATGATTTTATCACCACTTTGTTTAAATATCGATAAAAACAGGAAAATTAACCTGATCTTCACTCATCTGACTGAATGTTTTATCAAACTTCACCAAATAATAATCTAAAATCTCAGTTCAGGAGTTTGAATAATTTCACATTAGACTGAATATGTTGTGCTTCATCTGTGAAAAGTGATAAATAAATATTGCAGGTTGTTTTTCTCTAACTTTCTGGTTCCTTTTTGAAACTTAAAGCTCCTGAAAATAACAGAAAATGTTTCTGGAAATGACGATTCTTTTCCTGTTAAATTTCACATTTTTCATCTTTATTTCCAGCTACTTTCACTTAAAACATTTATCTTGTTTTTCTGTTAGTTACAGTTTTTAAACTTGATATTTTCAGTATTTTTCTAATGTGAGTCACTTTTTGACTTTTATTTGAGTTTCATAACTTCCCTGCTTTCGCTCCTCAGACTAAAATCAATGCACGATGGAACGGAGACCAACTTTTTTACTTTAAGTTCTGAAACTTCAAGGTTTCATGCTGCCTGTCCTTTCTGGAACTTAAAGTTCTATAAAGTTACACATCATTTATTCTCGTATTTTCCCAGAACTTGATGGTTTTTTCCAGACCAAACAGGGTTGATTTTCCCAGAACTCCTAGAGCTGCAGTGTGAGGTAACCAGTACACATCCATGTGCAACGCTGATGGCGCTGAGCTGTCAGCAGGGATATAGATGTAGATTATTTCACATCAACAGATGGAAACAAAGTGCTGGATGTGGAATTGACAGAGGAGCAGTGGGGGGTTTATAAGAGTGAAGTCATAAATCAAAGACAGAGAGAAGTGATGCAGCAGCTCAGTCACTGCATCATTTCAAAGATCTGAATTTATGCATTTAGATGAACAAATGTGAACAGAAGTAACATATTGTGAACTAAATGTAATGTACATCTGCAATCTGCAGCCACAGTTACACACTTAGCATAAAAGTACATGAAGAAACGTTCATTTGCATCCATAGCTGCTCCGTCTTGGTCCATTTCCTGACATCCATCCTTTGTTTCCAGCCAAGCTGTGGGCAGAAAGTATAAAATAAACAAGTATGGCTGCGCTCACATCCTGTTTCACACACTCCATTTCCTCCTCCTGCCTACGGTGAGAAACAGCGCAGAGACGCAGAGGAACACCAAGAACTCCTGTGAGTGTGTCAGAGATGATGAGTGTGTGGAACGTGATGAGGCAGCGTTTAGACAGAAACACACTCACTGACAGGAAGAGGCAGAGAAACAGAAAACACTGAGGAGGAAAACGGAAAACGCTGTTTAGTTTCAGCGGGACCTGCTCAGCTCACCAAACAGAATCCAGTCAGAAAACCGAACCAGAACCTGACAGTGACCCAAACATACCAGAAAATCCAGTTGCTGGTCCTAGTCAAAGCCCAGATCTCGATCTCACTGAGAGGCTGTAGAGGGACTTGAATAGAAGAAAACTGCAAAACATCTCAGAGCTGAAAATGAGGAGTGGATTAAACTTCCCTAAAACATCTCAGAGCTGAAAATGAGGAGTGGATTAAACTTCCCT
>NW_006800458.1:81029-83498 GCF_000485575.1 Poecilia formosa | reverse complement strand
AGCAGGATTACCACACAGTGAAGGAAGGCAATAGACAGATGAGATTTGCTGAATAAGAATGAATTACTAGTTATAGACATAAAAAAGTTGATTGAAAATGAAATGATCCACCTTCTTATCACCTTCATCCATCAGCCCCATCAGAGCTTCTAGTCTTTCAACACATTCATTCATCTCTCCTTCCTGCTCTCCATCCATCACCTCAGCAGGTCACACAGACACTTGACTTTGACTCAGCAGCTGCACAAAACCTCACAGATATCAGGGTGAGAGACATTCAGTACCTAATTATTACACAGTTGTTTGGCTAATGTATGTGGAAGTGAAATCGCACCTGATATCAATACAATACTTACTAATATTATCATCATCCCAACATTTACTGGTCTCATTTTCATTGTAATATTTATTAATACTGTCGCATCGTGATATTTTGTAATATCACAATATTAAAAGGTCGAAGGTCACCACACACCAGGGAAAGTGTGTGTTCAGTCACACCTGAATGTGACTCAGGAGTCAGTTTGGGTGAGTAGCTTAGCATTTGTGGTTGGAGTTGAATTCTGCAGTGACGTGAGGAAGGTTTGTGTTCGATGTCTGCATCGACTCGGCGCTCTGCAGCCGCACGCTGACGCCATGCACAGGAAACGCCAACTCATAAACGCTGCCTGCTGCCGCCACATACGCTGCTTCACATGAGAGTCTGTCAGCTGAGCTTCTCCTTAAAATTCATTTAAAGGATGTTTTTATGACAGATTTCTGTTTACTTGCTTACTTTGGAGAAAACGACCAAAAGTGAAATATGCCTGAAAAACATTGTGCAGAAGTTTTGAGTCACTCTGCAGACGATCAGCTGCAGTTTCTCTCCTCTGAGTTCAGCAGGCAGCCGCGTCCCAGCGCCGGCTGGGAGCTGCAGATTAGGATCCAGCTGAAGACGGGAAAAGGGAAAGTGGGCGAGATAAACTGAGCTGGAGAGAGAGAGGTCACAAAGAGAGGATCAGAGGCTCTGAAATTCCTGACCACATAAAGACCTAAAATCAGATCTGCAACTGAAAACCAGTCGGTCTGAATAAACTTTATCAATCCTGCCAACAAATGTCTTCAGATCTCCAGCAGCAGAAGGTTGTTGGTGAATATAAAACTGCATCATGCTAATGAACTATGTGTGTATCCACTCTCATTCACTTTGTTTAAATATCAATATTTTTAAGAAAACATGAGGTTACGAACGAGCTGATCAGAAATACAAAGGCAGCCAAGCAACAGCAAATGTCATGGAAACCATGTTCCCTCAGGAGTGAACCTCTGCTGGTTTCCTTATTTCCACTGTTGGGGTTTCAGCCAATCAGAGCCAAGGGAACTAAATGGTGCTCCTGGATTGGCTGTTTTACGATGCCAACCAGCATGTCAGGTGTCAAAATATTTCAGCTTCCCAAACTGAATTTCCTTAAGAATACTTTAGATATGTGGGAGTTTCCAAGATACCGATATGAGGCTGTACGAATAATTATGAATCTGTGTGAGTTAGGTAAGATGCACATTAAACTCATATTTATGTAAATGTTCAATTATCATTCCAGCTTTAAACAGAACAACTCAAATAAATCTTAAAGTTTCTAAAATTCCTGTGTGATGAAGCAGCAGTTAGCATGCTGCGGTTAGCTTAGCTAGCAGAGAANATCCACTGGTGAGTCTGAGCCTTACCAGAGGCATGAAACTCAAAGTTCTGTCTCTGAACTGCAACATGGGGATGGGAGTCATGCTTTGACTAGGCTGGTTGATGCACTCCAAACCAGGAAGTGGAAACAGCAGAGGATGGTGTTCACTAATTTACAACATGTCAAAAGTTAGATTAATTTTGCAAGACAATCAGATGGAAACATGGTGAGACTGAAGTCAGATGTGGAAGAACCTCAGTGTCAGAGCAGAGACTTCGATCCAACATGGCCGCCGCTGGCTGGGTAGTTTGGTTCTGAGACGCGTCTCCAATAAGCCATGATGAGCCCCACTTATGATTCATATTTTAAAACAGATAAATTGGTGATCAGGACTGAAAGAATAGTGATCAATACTGACGGAGATAAAGAAAGATTCTCAACAGAAAAGTTTCAGAAAACCTTGTTGAGGTTTTGGGCTGGTTGACCTGCAACACCTGAATGATCACCTGATGTCAGAAAACATGAACACCTGCAGCACAACGACAAATAAAACATAAAACCTTCACTTTGGCTGCAACTCTGCCAGAAACACATTTTATGTCTCCTATCAATGAGTCCAATGAGGTTGATTTTCATGTTTGAGAGTCATTAAATCTCAGAGATTCTCCAGTCAGACCAGAGATACTTTACACCACCGACCCAGACCGGGTCAGCTTCAGCTGCCAAAACCGTCCTCAGGGACTCTGGTGTCCCCAACTCACACACACACAGACACACGCACACACACACACACACGCACACACACACACAC
>NW_006800458.1:72689-78908 GCF_000485575.1 Poecilia formosa | reverse complement strand
CTTAGCTAACAGAGACCGTGGTTAGCTTAGCTAGCAGAGACCGTGGTTAGCTTAGCTAGCAGAGACCGGTGTTCAGTTTGGCTCTGCATCATCTGCTCCATGCAGAAAATGCTGCAGCCTTCTGATTCCTCCGTCTTCTCCAGCTGAGGTTTCAGGCACCATTTTGTGTTTGTTCGGTGAATTCCAGTCAGGATAAATCATCATTTATTAATAACCTCTCAAGACGCAGATGGACAGTGAGTCCCGGGTTTCTGTCAAATTAACGTTGAAGGAATTTGAAGAACCTGATGTTTTACCTTCAGAGACGTAGAAGCATTCTGCACATGTTACAGGATTCACATGTGACAACGGGGACTCAGCATGGTGGATCTGACCGCCGCTCCACTGTCCTCACTACGAAACAAACACAAAGTCATATTTAGTGTTTTTGCTTTATTAAAATCATCATTTTGTCAGCGGCGGAGAGCCGAGTTCTGCAGCATCGACTGAATACAGAAGAAACTAATGATCAATTAACTGGCTGGTTTTAACTGAGATGATCCACTTTGTGGACGATCCTCCCACACAGGAAACCTGCCCTCAGAAGCTGCTGGTATCAGTGACCCAAACAACCCAGAGTATCGACCCACAGACGCGCTCTTCCCTCATCCGCCTCATCTCTTTACATTTTGACCCACTTTCTCTCTTTTCCCACATTTCATCATTTCTTTACCCACACCCAGCCTCAGTTCTTCCCTCTGACTCGCTTTCCGCTCTCCTCCTTCAAAGGATAGAGGACACGGCTGAAACAAAGGCCGCTTCTATACCAGCTGAGCCAGCAGGACGGAGAGAGGGAGCGAGGGATCAAAACGAGGCAAGGAGGAAAAGAAAGAGGGCAAAGAGTGAGGTGGATGGGAGGGCAGGGATCGGATGGAGCTGTGGAGAAAAGGGTGGAGGCCTGGAGTCAGAGAGCGAGGGATGAATCAGGAGCAGGATGGATGAGTTCGGCTGCAGAGGAGATTTCAGGGATTGCTCTCACGTTAATAGTGTGGCGGTTTCTGGTATCAGCCTGATTGAATGTGAGAACGCAAAGACTGAGTCCATTATGAAATATTTCCCAGAAAAACACTCACATGTCATCAAAGACTCTTTCTGTAAATGTGTGCGGCGACTCGCCATCACAGGTATGAACACGTCTTAACAGCCATTATCCTTCTGATCTCAGATTATGGAAAAAAATGTTTCTGCTGGCTGAAAATACAGATTTTCTGTCATTAAGAAAAATCTTTAGAAGGAATTTAAAACCAGATGTTTGCATAGTGAAAGGATTCAGTCAGCAAACCTGCCAAACGTGATAGACTGGAGTTAATACGCACCGGCGCCCCCTGCCCTCAGCACAAGGACATGATGCTCTGCTGCTAAATCATGCAAATGACCAAGTGACTGATTTGGTGAATTAATCATTGTCTGTAGCCTCTTCTCAGTATTTATTATTGATGAACTTTTAAATGTCGTTCCATCCTGAAAATGTCCCTGGAAGAAAAACAACCGTGAGGGAAAAACGTCTCCTGATCTGCAGCTGAGTCTGGTAAAAACATCCCAAATGTGGTCAAGCTGTGAATCAACACCAATAAAAAACCTCTTTAGAACCCGGTCAGAACCAGATCTATCAGCTGCCATTTGAACAGAGATGCCAGATGAGCATGGCAGCGACGGCTGGAGGGAGGAGCCGCTGTGGGTCAGCTCATGGCTGTGAAGAGGCTAATGAGGCGGCGCCTCGGGGTCAGGACACCTTCACTCTGACCTCATCTGAATCTGCAAGAACGGCTGCATCCTTAATGAGGTCTGGAGGAGTGAAGTGAACATCCCGGCCAGCAGCATGGCCGCCATGACAAAGAGCAAAGACGTTCTCTGTGTTTATCGTTGCATATTTTATGCAGAAAATCCGCAGCAGTTTAAAAAGTGACTCTGTCAAACATAGATGCCCTAAAACCTGAAATGTATTTAAAGGAAACAGGATAAAATAAGTCGTTTGCCAGGATCCCAGTGCAGCGATGACATCATATTTATGCTGCCTGGATGATGATGTCATCACATTCATGTCAATATGATAAACAAATGAGAACTAGTTCATGTTGAAGCTGTGAATGTTTACCTAGTGAACTATGAACATGAACCTATTCATTCTAACCTGACTGAACTGAACTGGTTCATGTTGAACGAAAACACAACTGATGATTTCACAGAGGCGTAACATGAACATGTCACACGATCTGCTGCTTTACCTGGTTGCTACGGCAACCAGACATTAAATCATCCAGCAGTAAAACTTCCCATTTAGGTTTAACTTGTGGGTCCAGCTGGGATCTCTTCCTGGTTCTGTACCTCTGGTACGGTGGCTGACTGGGACAAAACACTGCAAAACACAAATGCAACAGAAAAATTCAGCAAATGGCCTCATCTGCAAACAGAAGAAACATGAAACAAATGATATTTTAGAATGAATCCATCTGCAGGAGACCAAAACAACCAAATGTGTCAAACTTTTGGTTTTACTTTAAAATGTTTGTCATTAAGCAAGACAGAAATATTGAAATGTTGAAAATATTTAATCTGTTTATGTAAATTACCTCATATGTGTGTGTGTGCGTGTGTGTGTAGGTGTGTATACGAGCGTGTGTGTGTTTATATGCAATGCTTGGCTGAGCCCATGGACTGAGCTCAATACCAGCCAGTCGCTTTTATCAATTATTGAAGCAGGTCAGTAAGCAGGAGGAGAAAGAGCCGAGGATCTCTGCTTCACTTCCTGTTGTCCAAAATATTATGTTTTCATTTCAAACATCTCAAAAACTTTAGATGAGGTTGAAAATGCTCAAACAGAGAACATTTCTTTTATAAATGTGGCTTCAGGCCAGGATGAAAGAAAGGTAACTAATGTTGCACAAACTGCTGAGTTTCTGATCTGTGCTGTGATGCTTAATGTAGCAGAAACAGAAATCCACTGTTTGTGACTTTAAGGTCTTAAAAAATGTTGAGCTGAATAAAATTGGTTCCCCTCGGATTGTTACATAAATTTACTGGTCAAAACAAAAAGGAGGCAGTGAGACGGAGCACGGCAGGCCTTCCTACGATCAGCGTCTGTCTGAGGAAAATAAAAGTAGAATGTGAAGCTCCCCAGCTGCAACAGCAAACAAACTCATTAAACCATAATTAGGACATCTGCTGCATATGAGATGCTATCAGAGATGCAAATGGAAAACGGATGTGAAACATTGGGGTCATTCTCCACTACAGCCTGCGACACAGAGGGAGGCTGAAATACAAGCTAGACTGGAAAAATCATCCACACACCCCAGTGCATGAGGACAGCAATCACATGGCTGACATGCTAACAGGTTAGCAGCAGCAGCAGGTCAGAGGTCATCAACCAGAGAAGTGCAGACTGAAGACTTTTAATCTCTGCGTTATTTTCTTTCTTTTATTTTTTATTAACTGATCACAGCTGCACTAAACCGACTCCTGTTGCTTCACATTTCTACTCCTAGTTGTCACATTATCAGCTTTTGGAAGCACCGATTTCCTGCTCCGATGCTAAACTGTTAGCTGCTGGTTTCTGGAAAGGAAAAACATTTAAAAGGAAAACCAGAAAACTATTAGTGTTTATTAATGTTCTCCATTTCTAAATAATATCTTTCTGCAGTAAAAGTGTTTGGGTTGCTGTTGCTTTCTAACCCTTCCCAAACCAGTTTGCAGCAACAGTTGGAGATTTTGATGAAACAGGAAGTGCACTGGTAGCACTTCCTGTTTATCAGTTTATGGAGTGAGTTTGTTCAGCAGCACCTGGCTGATGCTGTTTCTGTTAAATCTGTTAGAAAAGGGTGCACTTAGTTTTCCCTGTGACTGTGCGATACATCAGAGAGGGATAGCATCTGCTAGCACCTGTTAGCATCTGTTAGCACCTGTTAGCATCTGTTAGCATCTGCTAGCACCATCAAGTAAAAGCCGCTGAAAAGCCTGGAGGTCCTGTCAGCAAACAATCCTCCTTCTAAGAGCAGACGAGGTCTGTGAGTGATCAAAGCCGTTTCCGATTCCTCTGTCTCTTCCTGTCTGGATCACACGGTTCAGTGTGAAAGGTAAACACCAGATGACACCGCAGTGTGTGTGTGTTGTGTGTGTTTGGAGGGAGGAGTTCCTCCCAGATGGACCATCTTTCATCCCTCCATCTCTCCTACTCTCTCCACGATCTCTCTGTCATTCTCACCACCCATCCACCCATCCATCCATCTCTGCCCACACAACACCCTCACTCTACCCATCATCCTCCACTGCATCTGCTTCTCTCCACCCCCACGTCTGCGCTGCTGCTGGACACTTAAAGATGGATCAGATCGTTTCTCTGGTGAGCATCAAGATTTAAAACCAACTGACAGGAAGACCTGAAGGACTCGTTACAGCCGGCTGCTCGACTTTACTGACGGTTTTAAGCTGGACAAAGATACTGGAGATTAAATGATAATAATTCAGAGGACGGTGCTGTGATGAGGTTTGGTAGAAACACTCCTGTTTAAAATTACAAGCATTCTGTGTAGATTTATTATGGTATGAGCTTCAGTTGATCAAATGTTTATCATCACTCCTAAAAATATCCAAATCTTTGCATAAATGTGTCAAATTGTAAATTATAGGTCAAAATGTAAAAGCTACATTTCTCAAATGACTGAGATGTTCTGGACAAAAATGCAAACTGATAGAAACATTTTGCCAAGAGATGATCTGACGGGATGTTCATAAAGACTCAGACTTAAATAACCAGCTGAGGCCAGATGACATAACACTGAGCTTCTGTCCTCCACTGGAAACATTTGAGTTTTAGTTCTGATGCAGCAGTCGCTCCCATCCACTGCCTTACCAGAGGCACCAAACTCAGAAGACAGTGTTAGACTGAACCTCCAGCTGGGAGGGAAGGACTCTCTGGTCCAGGCTAGTTAGCAACCGCTACTTCCTGTCTTTTGCAGGCATGACGACATTACGCTCTTTTTTGCAACATTTTAATAATTTGCTCAAAACAACAAACGTGGCCGATCAGTCAAACTTCACCTTCCTTCCTGCAGAGCTGCAGGTTCAGCACCGAGCCTCATGCTGACGTTTCTCCACCTGAGCAGGTTTCAACAGATGCAGGTAAAGAAACCAAATGATCCTGCGACAGGACACTTTCCTCTGACTGCCAGAGAAAACTAAATGATGACATTGTGCAACTTTCAACGTTTCAAAAATTATATTTTCAGTCAACTTAAAAATAAGCAGTTATTTTTAATTCAGCAATTTATCATCACAACTATAGACGACCTTT
This sequence comes from Poecilia formosa, assembly GCF_000485575.1. Taxonomy (NCBI): domain Eukaryota; kingdom Metazoa; phylum Chordata; class Actinopteri; order Cyprinodontiformes; family Poeciliidae; genus Poecilia; species Poecilia formosa. The sequence goes on along the minus strand of NW_006800458.1, from coordinate 73,579 downwards.
ACAAGACTTCCCCATTTCTACTACAACGATAACTGAGGGAAAGATAAGCAGCTCATTATGTTTGCATCAGCCTTTAAAAAGTGATGAAACAATCTCAGCAAAACTGAGAAAATATGAAAGCAACACAAATCCACATTTTATGTCTCATGAATGTAAACAAACACTCTAAAAACACCCCGGTGAACTTCATGCAGATAAAACAAAAATAATAATCCAGGTTTTTGTCACCAGTCTAATAAATCATAACCATTATGAGCATTTAATGCTCATAACAACAAAGAGAAGCAGAGAGTTCAAAGTTTAACCACAGAGGACAAAAACACAACATGTGGAACATCAATGAATGAAGAATGTCAGTACAGTCATGTGGGAAAGTAAGTACACCCTGTGTTCCTTCAGAGAACTGAAGTGCCAGCCTGGTAAAATGCATCGATCAATGCATTGATTAGCTGATCAAAAGAAGCTGCTGAGGAGCATCCAGCTGCGCCAACACCCAGCTTAGATCAGCAACTGTTGCTGCCCATCAGCCTGGGAGGTTATAACTCATTTTCTTTGAAGTCTTCATCCTTTCAAGAGTGGATTTCCTCAAGATCAGACCAGATAAAGCTCCAAGAAATTACCAGGAGCCCGAGAGCTCAGTCCAAGTCTCTGCAGGGCTTAAATGTTAAAGATGATGACAGAACAAGTAGAGAAGGAAATCATTATCGGTTTGGAGGGAATGAAGGAGAAAACTGCTAATCTAGACGTAAACATGAGATCGTCCAGTCAGTGAAACGTCACCATCATCATGTTTGTTCTTCCTCTGCTGCTGGTCACATTCCTGTTTCATAGAAAGTTCTCCTGGTTCAGTTCTTCTGTTTGTGTCTCTGTTCTCTATTCAAACCTCCAGC